>NC_133957.1:2286921-2422137 GCF_031877795.1 Strix aluco | reverse complement strand
TAGCCGGCCCCCCCCGGGCATCCCCGCCCCCCCCCGCGGGCCCTGCGCCCCCCCGGGGGTCGCTCCCTGCCTCCGCGGGTACCAGCCGCTGCTCGGACATCCCTGGCTCTGCCCCCCTGCGCCGCGCGGGGTTTTGGGGCGTCCTCCCTGCCCCTCCCTCCCCACCTCGGGGCAGGGGGGGGCTCCGTCCCCCCGGATTTCCCCCAATAAACAGCTCCGCTCACAGCGTGTCCGTGTCGGCGTCTCCTCGGGGCTGTGGGGCGCGAGTGGGGCGCAGCCGCGGGGGTTCAAACTCGGCTTTGAACGGTGCGTACCCCCCCCCTCACCCCCCCCGCAGCCTCCTGGTGGCACTAAATCCAACGGCTCTGGGGAAGCTGCGACCCACGGGGGAACGTCTCCTCGTGGTCGCCCGTGGGGCCGGGGATTGTGGGGGGGGAATGGGGACGACCCCGAGGGGGTGGGGGCAGCTCGGGGCAGGGGCGTGCAGCCCCCCCAGGCTGGGGGAGATGATTATTGCTGGTACTGGGGGGTGGGACGGGGCGGGGGGAACCTCGTTTTTGGTGAGGGAGAACCTGGCGCTAAACTAACCTGAGCAGATCTGGCCCTGGGGCCACGACCCCCCCCACGCCTGAGGTAACGGGGGGCTGCGGGACCCCCCCAGCATGTGGAGGGGCCGATGGGGCCAGAGCCCGCGGCTGCGTCCGGGGGCACCAACCCTGTCCCCGCAGTGGGGGGGTGTCCTGGGTGGGAGCCCCCCCCCTAGCAACGGCGGGTTTGAGCCCGGTGGGGAGTCGCGGGGCCGTGACGTTGGGGCCGGGGGGGGGACAGAGCCGTGGCGGGATGGCTGCGGGGGGGGCACGGGGCAGTCGGAGGCGCTGGGCGGGGGGCCGGGGGGTGTCCCGGGGCAGGGGGGGGTGTTTTAGGAAGTGGGTGCCTCATGCGCTGAGGCTCAGAGCGCTGGGGGGGGGTCCGGGGGTGCAGGGCGGGTAATGCCCCCCCCGCCCCCCCCGCGCTGGGGATGTGCAGCCGGTGCCGGGGCTCGAGGGTTTTCCCCACCCCGGGCTCAGGGGCAGCATCGCCCCGTCCTCCCCCCGCCGCTCCCCTCCTGCCATGGCACAGCGGCTCAGGGCCCCCCCGCGCCCCCCCCGCCGCTCCCCCAGCCCGGCACCCCCGGCAGCGCTGCCTGGGCGGGGGGCTCCCAGGCGCCCCCCCCCCCCCCTCAACTGCTCGACCTCGGGTGCTGAGAGCAGGACTCTGCCCGGGGCAGCTCGGGGTGCGGGGGGGGCCCGGCCTGGCTCGGCCCCTTCTTGGGGGCGTCGTCCGGGGTCAGCGCTGGAGCAGGGACGGGACCCCCCCTGCTGCCTCCTGCCCCCCCCCGGGGAGGAGCCCCCCGGGATCCCCGACGGGGACACAGGGCACGGGCAGAGCTCAGCTCCTGCACCCAGCCCTCGCCGGCCCCCCCGCCCCCTTTGGGGTCCCCCCGTGGGTCAGGGGGTGCAGCCGCGCCCCCTCCCCCCCCGGCAACGGGCACCCCAGGGACTCGGCCCTCGGGACGGAGGCGGCCGGGGACGCTGTTGGGGTGGGAGTTGGGACCCCCCCCCGCACTCACCAGCCCCCCCCGGTCAGGGGCACCCCAGGACACCCCCCGCTCACGGCTGCACCCCGGGCACACGCCGGCTGCCCCGCGGGCGCCCACACGGCTGCACCCCCCCGCTGCTCGTGCAGGGACACGAGGGACCTGTGTGTGTCCCCCCCCCACCTCTAACTGCACCCCCCCCTCCCCGCACACACCCACCCTGCGCTCGGGCTGGTTTCCCCGGAGCCCTCTCGGCCGATGCGGGTGGAAACTCCCGTGGCTGGAGCCCAGAGGGTCCGTGACCCCCCCCGCAGCCCCTCGCTCTGCCCCTCCCCCGGAACCGGGATAAGGACAGGGAGGGGGTGACCCCCCCGTTATGGGCACGACTCGTTAGGGGAACAAAAACATCAATTTAATTCAAACACTGACAACAGCGTTTAACGAACAGAGTTCTGCTCCCCCCGTGACCCCCACGGATGCAGGGGGGTCTCTGCTTCCCCTGTGACCCCCCATGGGTGCAGGGGGGCTCTGCTCCTCGTGCCCCCCCCAGCAGCCATCCCGCCACGGCTCTGGGGTGCCCCCCCCCGCACCCCGAGCTGCCCCGGGCAGAGTCCTGCTCTCAGCACCCGAGGTCGAGCAGTTGTGGGGGGGGGGTGGCCTGGGAGCCCCCCGCCCAGGCAGCGCTGCCGGGGGTGCCGGGCTGGGGGAGCGGCGGGGGGGGGGCGCGGCGGGGGGGGCCCTGAGCCGCTGTGCCATGGCAGGAGGGGAGCGGCGGGGGGAGGACGGGGCGATGCTGCCCCTGAGCCCGGGGTGGGGAAAACCCTCGAGCCCCGGCACCGGCTGCACATCCCAGCGGGGGGGGGCGGGGGGGGCATTACCCCGCCCTGCACCCCCGGACCCCCCCCCCAGCGCTCTGAGCCTCAGCGCATGAGGCACCCACTTCCCTAAAACACCCCCCCCCCTGCCCCGGGACACCCCCCGGCCCCCGCCCAGCGCCTCCGACTGCCCCGTGCCCCCCCCGCAGCCATCCCGCCACGGCTCTGTCCCCCCCCCGGCCCCAACGTCACGGCCCCGCGACTGCCCACCGGGCTCAAACCCGCCGTTGCTGGGGGGGGGGCTCCCACCCAGGACACCCCCCCACTGCGGGGACAGGGTTGGTGCCCCCGGACGCAGCCGCGGGCTCTGGCCCCATCGGCCCCTCCACATGCTGGGGGGGGTCCCGCAGCCCCCCGTTACCTCAGGCGTGGGGGGGGTCGTGGCCCAGGGCCAGATCTGCTCAGGGTTAGTTTAGCGCCAGGTTCTCCCTCACCAAAACGAGGGTTCCCCCCGCCCCGTCCCACCCCCCAGTACCAGCAATAATCATCTCCCCCAGCCTGGGGGGGCTGCACGCCCCTGCCCCGAGCTGCCCCCACCCCCTCGGGTCGTCCCCATTCCCCCCCCACAATCCCCGGCCCCACGGGCGACCACGAGGAGACGTTCCCCCGTGGGTCGCAGCTTCCCCCAGAGCCGTTGGATTTAGTGCCACCAGGAGGCTGCGGGGGGGGTGAGGGGGGGGGGGTACGCACCGTTCAAAGCCGCGTTTGAACCCCCGCGGCTGCGCCCCACTCGCGCCCCACAGCCCCGAGGAGACGCCGACACGGACACGCTGTGAGCGGAGCTGTTTATTGGGGGAAATCCGGGGGGGACGGAGCCCCCCCCTGCCCCGAGGTGGGGAGGGAGGGGCAGGGAGGACGCCCCAAAACCCCGCGCGGCGCAGGGGGGCAGAGCCAGGGGATGTCCGAGCAGCGGCTGGTACCCGCGGAGGGCAGGGAGCGACCCCCGGGGGGGCGCAGGGCCCGCGGGGGGGGCGGGGATGCCCGGGGGGGGCCGGCTGCGGGGGGGGGGCTCTCACTTCTGCAGCCGCTTGATGCGGGCGTCGATGTCGGCGAAGTTGTCCCTCCACCACGGCCAGGTTTTCCCTCATGGTCTTCTGGACCTGGGCGGGCGAGCGGGGCCGGGGGTGAGCGGGGGGGGCGCGACGGGGCCCCCCCTGCACCCCGGCGGGGGCTGGCGGCACCCACCTCCGCCAGCAGCACGGCGTTGTCCTTGAGAGCGCCGGCGATCTCCTGCTGCGTCGTGTCCAAGTGCACCAGCACCTGCCCGAACTGCGTGGCTGCCCGCGACGGGAGGAGGCAGCTCAGGGCCGGGGGGCAGCGCCGCGGCCCCCCCCGCGGCCCCGGCCCCCCCCGGCCCCCCCAGCCCCTCACCTTGCTCGTGCAGGTCCCTGAGGGTCACCAGCCTCTGCACGACGTCGGGCAGGGTGCCGGCCACGGCGTCCCAGCGCTGCATCGTCTCGTAGATCTGATGGATCTGGGCACCAAGGGGGGGTCAGCACCGTCCGCAGGGGCAGGGGGGGCTCCATGTCCCCCCCCCGCCGCACCAGGGCTGCCTTTGGGGTCCCTCCGCCAGCTCTCACCTTGCTCTGGGTGTCGGCATCTTGCATCGTTGCCTTGTGCTTGGCGATTTCGTTCACCTTCCCCAGGACGCTCTGGGGAGGGGGGGGCAGCAGCGTCAGACCCCAGACCCGGCCGCACTCGCCCCCCATCCCGCGGCCGTGGCCAGCGCTGGCCCGTGGCTCTGTTGTGGCCCCCAGACCCCCCCGCGCGGGTCCCTCCTGCCGCCCCCCCCACCTGCAGCCGGGCCTCCACTTGGTCCAGCACGGCCACGTCCAGGACGTTGACCTTGGCCCTGCAGCACCTGCACGGTCTCCTGGGGACGGGGAGCAGGGGTGAGGGGGGACGGGGCAGCCCCCGCCGCTGCCCCCCCCCAGTGCTGCGGGCACGGCCGGGGGGACGGGGACCCCGCGTGCCCCCCCGCCGGCCCGGCCGACTCACCACGAGGCTGGTGCCCTTCAGCCCCACCAGCAGCGGGTTCTGCGGGGAAGAAACAGCGTCAGGGGGGGCAGGAGGGGGGGGCAGGAGAGCGGCGGGGCAGGAGCCCCCCCCGGGCCCCTCACCTGGCTCTCGGGCTCGAACCGCACCGTCGCCTCCAGCTGTGCCAGGCGCTTCTCCAGCTCCGCCACCTGAGGGAGGGAGGGGTGAGGGAGGGGGGTGAGGCATCGGGACCCCCCCGGGGGGGGCAGGCGCGGGCTCCCCGCCCCCCCGCGCTCACCTTGGCGCTCTGGGCAAAGTGCTCCTGCTCCGGCCGCCAGTACAGCTCGAAGGTGACGGCGTCTGCGGCGGGGGCCGGCCCTTTGGGGGGGCTCTTCCCGGCCCCCCCTTGCTGCACTTGGCCACCTCCAGCTGCTGCAGCAGGCGCCTGCGCAGGGAGAAGGTGGGCGCGGGGCCCCCCCGCCCCCAGTCCCCACCCCCGCGGGGACGCCGGCGTCTCCCCGCGCTCCCCCGCCCGCGGCCCCGGGGCCGGGACCCCACTCACTTGGCCAGGGCGCCCTCGGGGTCCGCGAAGTCCACGGCTGCGGCGGGGCCCAGCAGCTTCTCCAGGTGGCTGGAGACCAGCTGCTGCTTCAGGCCCTCGACCTGCCGCGCCAAGGCCATGGGCGTCAGCTCCTCCGCCGCCGCCGACTCCTTCACCGTGCTCTGGGGGGGGGAAAGGGGGTCGGTCACCCCCGGGACAGCCGAGCGTCCCCTCCCCTCCCCTCCCCTCCCCTCCCCCCCTCCCCTCCCCCTCCCCTCCCTCCCCAGGGCAGGGGGATGCTCACCTGGATCTGCTCCACCTCTCTGACCAGCTCCTGCACCTCGTGCTGCAGCCGCTGGTACCGCTGCTGGGGCGTCTCTTTGGCACCAAGACCCTCGCCCAGCTGCAGAGAGAGGAGCGGGGGTCGGGGGGGGCTCACAGCCCGCCCGCGGCACCAGGCAGCGGGGGGCGGCTTTGGGGGGGCGGCTGGACGCTGCTCCCCAGCTGCCCTCGGGGCCGCCCGTCCCTGCGCACAGAGGCAAGAAAAGGGACTGAGCAGGCAGAGGCCGCGGGGGAGGCCCCGACCCCCCCGCAGGAGCAGCCTCACGGTCAGGGGCGCCTGGTCCTCACGGGGCCCTTCGGAGAGACCCGCCGGAGGGACCCGCAGCAGCACGGAGCAGCCCGGGGGGCTCCCGAGCACCTCGACCCCAACGTGCCCCTCTCCTCCGAGGGCCAGAGGAGCCCACGAGCGGCGGGGTCCGCGGGAGCTCGTCTGCGCCAGCGAGGAGGGGCTGGCTGGGGGCCTGGGGGGCAAAGGCAGCCGCCACCAGATGGGGGGGGGTGCTGAGGGCGGGGAGGGGGGGGCTCGCAGCCCCGCGCTGCAGCGGAGCAGCCTCCGGCCTCCTCGAAGCTCTGCTGGGAAGGGTCCCCTGGCAGCGGGCAGCGCAGGGAAGAGGGGCCCAGGGAAGCTGCCCCATGCTCAAGGGTCACCTCCCCCAAGCCCCCGAGCGCTGCGTCCCACAAGCGGCCGTCGGGCAGAAACGCCGGGAGGCTGCCAGGGTGCTCAGGAGCTCCTGGCCACGGCCCGATGCGGGGAGGAAGGAGGCAGAGGCTGGGAGGAGGAGGAGGAGGAGGAGGACGACGACGAGGAGGAGGAGGAGGAGGAGGAAGAGGATGAGGACGAGGAGGACAAGGATGAGGATGAGACATTGCCTGAGCAGCCAGGGACGAGGTTGGCAAAGCCAAATCCCAGCTGTACTCAACCTGGCCAGCGATGGCCAAGGCAACGGGAAGGACTTTGGAGCAGCCGGGGACAGAAGGATGGTGAGGGGATACGGGAGCCCGGGGCTGGACGAGGCGCCGCAGGCTCCTTCGGCCCTGACTCGAGCGGCCGCCGCGGATCCCTGGTCACAGCGGCCGGGGGAAAGGGGGGAGCGAGGCGGAGGCGCCCGCGGCACAGGAGGATCCGCTCGGGGAGTAACGAAGGGAACTGGCCATGCGCGAGGGCCCGGGCACAGGTGGGAGGCACCCGCCAGGGCCGAGCGACCTGGCTGATGGCGCCGCAGGGCCACTCGCCGTTCTCTGGGACGGGCCACGGGGACCCGCAGAAGTGCCCCAGGGCTGGGGGAAAGGCAATGTCGGCCCCGTCTTCGAGCGGGGCAAGAGGAGCAGCCAGGGAGCCCCAGGCCGCTCAGCCTCACCTTCTTCCCTGGGGAGGCCACGGAGCAGCTGCTCCTGGAAACCATTTCCAGGCACGTGAACGACAAAACCCACCACGAGCCCCCGGCACGGCTGCACTGAGGGGGAAGTCAGGCTGGAGCGGCTCGACAAACCTCTGCGGTGGGCTGAGCGGCCGGGCCGACGCGGGCAGAGCGGTGGCTACTGTCTGCCCGGTCCTCGGAGCTCCGGCAGCGGCTGCCCCAGGACTCGCCCCGAGAAGCTGCTGAAGTCTGGGCAGGACGAGCAGGTGGGGGGGGGGGATTGAAACCGGCCCCACCGCACAGCCCAGGGGGTGCTGCCCCTCGGCCAAGGCCTGGTCGGAGGCCGGTGACCACCAGTGTAGCCCCGGGGTCCAGGCTGGGTCCCGGCCTCTCTAAGCCTTCGTTAAGGGTCTGGGGGACGGGGCAGGGCCAACCCTCAGCCCGTTGGCAGCTGCCCCGGGGCTGGGGGGGCGCTGAGACGCCGGAGGGTCGAGCTGCCGCCCGGACAGGCTGGAGATGGGCCCCCGGGACCCTCACGGAGCAAAACACGGGGAAGCGCAAAGCCCCGCTCCAGGGGAGGAACAACCCCGGCCCCGGGCCATGCTGGGGGCCGCCCCGCTGGGAAGCAGCTCTGTGGAAAAGGCCCCGGGGGGGCTGGGGGACACCCCCAGCTGAACAGGATCCAGCAAAGGCGGCCGACGGTGCCCGGGGCAGCACCAGCAGCATTGTGCTCGAGAGAGGGATCCCTCCCCTCTCCTCAGCGCTCCTGAGGCCGCCCCTGGAGCGCTGGGTCCGGTTCTGGGCTCCCCAGGAAGAGCCACGGATGCGCTGGAGAGAGTCCAACAACGGGCCACAAAGATGCTGAAGGGACTGGCCCATCCTCTGCCAGGAAAGGCTGAGAGAGCTGGGAGTGTTCAGCCTGGAGCAGGGAAGGCTCTGGGGGGGGTTATCAATAACTGAGGGGGGGGGGTGAAGGGGAAGGAGGGGGATGGAAGGAGGGAGGGGGAAGGAGGCGTCAGTTGGAGGAGGCCTCCACTCTCCGTCCAGCCCAGCTCCCTGACCACTTCAGGGCCGACCAAAAGTTAAAGCCTGTTATGAAGGAGATTGTCCAAATACCTCAAACACTGACAGGCTGGGGGCATCGGCCGCCTCTCCGGGAAGTCCATTGCAGTGTTCGACCACCCTCCCAGGAAAGAAATGCTTCCTAACGACCAGTCTGAACCTCCCCTGGCGCAGCTCTGAACCACTCCCACGTGTCCTGGCCCTGGACCCCAGGGAGCGGAGCTCGGCACCTCCCTCTCCCCGGTCCCTCCTCAGGAAGCTGCAGAGAGCCGCGAGGTCGCCCCTCAGCCTCGTCTTCTCCAGGTGAGACAACCCCAGAGTCCTCGGCCGCTCTGCACAGGCCCGACCTTCCAGCCCCTCCCCAGCTCGGCCCGGGTGCGTGCGAGGACCTTCCCACCCTTCTCAGAGGCTGGGGCCCAGCTCTGGGCACCGCTCAAGGTGCGGCCACACCAACACCCGGCTCTTAGTGGGGCCCGTGCCAGGACCAGAGGCCGTGGGCACGAACTGAGCAGAGACCTCGAGGCCCCTTCCCACCTCCCCCCTCCCGCGATTCTGTGTCGCTTGTGGCCCTCGGCGGGGACGTCAGCGTGGGGCGAGTGGGGACGAGGGACCCTGCACTGGGGGGGCACATCCACACCCCTCTGGACTCACAATTTCGTACTCCCCAGACTCGTAGCCCGTCGTCCTGGCTTATTGATGCGATCGGAGAAATCTGGAAGAGGAGGAGCAGCGTGTCACCCCAAAACAGCCAGGGGGGCTGCGCCCTCCCTGGGGCCGGCTCAGGCTCCCCACAGCCCCCCCCCCCGGCTCACCCACTCCTTGGTGCTCAGGCGCTTGTCCTGAACTTCTCGTAGGCGGCGTTGGGGTTGATGATGAGGTGCTCCACGCTGGTGCTGCTGAGCTCCTCCTGCACACAACGCCCGGCGTCAGGGACGAGGCAGCCGCCAGGGTCTGTCGGCGGAGCTGCCGCCTCCCTGCAGCGCCGGCGGCCGTCTGGGGCCGGCACCGGGGAGAGGGCGGACGGAACGGAGCGGGGGGCCAAGACGGCCCCGTCCCCCCCGACAGGGGCGCAGCCCAGGGCCTGACCCGCCGCCACGGGACCCAGCAGAGGGGCTGCCGGGGCAGCGAGAGCCGCGCGGGACGCGCCACGGCCCCAGGACCCGGCGCGGGGCCGTCGCAGCCCTGGGCGGGCCCGGAGGGCAGGAAAACCCCCCCGGGGGCCTGGCAGCGGGGCCGGGGCTGCGGGCGCACACCCAGGCCGAAGCCTTTCGGCCGCCCCGCGACCAGCCTCGGGAGATCTGCTGCCGAGCCCACGCGCGTCGCGGGCAGCCGGGGCGGCCCCCGGCCCGGCAGGGCTGCAGCTGCCCCACGGCCGCGTCTCGGGGGGGCTCCCACCACCCGGGGGGCATCGGGGGGGGCGTTGCGGGACTTCAACCCCTCTGACACCAACGGGGCTTCGCCTGGAGCCGGGCAGGGCGAGTGCAGACGCTGAGACTGGGCTCTCCTTGCCCCCTGCCACGGTCAGGGGGGGTCCCGGCCCAGCAGGGCCCTGCGGGAGGCACCCCAAGGCCCCCCCCGCCTGCTGCCCCTCCCACGGCAGCCCCTCTCCAGCGCCAGCACCCGGGCGCAGGCTGAAGCGCTTTCCGGGGAGCCCTGGTGCGCTGCGGGCGGGCAAGGGGGGGTGAGAGCAGCGGGAGCAGCGCTGGCAGCGGGGGGGCCCGTCGGCTGCGGGGAGGCAGCGGCGAGCGCCCCGAGCAGAGCACAGGGTTCCAGCGGCCGACGGACGGGCTCTTACCAGCTCCTTGCGTTTCCCAGAGGTGAGAAAGTCAGAGCAAGGTTAGGAGGAGAGCGGGGAGAGAGAGACAAAAATCGCGTTAGAAGGTCTGTCCCGTGCGCGGCCGCCGTCCCTCGCGTCCCTGTGCCGGGCTGCTGCCGGGCTGGTCCCGCCGGCCCCAGGCCGGGGCTCCGGAGCCTCGCGGGACGTGGGGGCTGCCAGCGTGGAGGCGAGGGCAGCGGCGGGGGCAGCGCCTGCCAGGGCCGGGGCAGCGGCCGGCTGGACCCCTCGGCCGGGCACCCCGGGGCAGCCGGGGGGGCATCCAGGGCCACGCCGGTCGCGGCCACCGCGAGGGTGGTCACGGTGCCCAGCGCAGGCGCGGAGCAGGATGCGGCCGCAGTCTGGGGGCGACGCGGCCGAGCCCCCGCGCTGACAACCTCCCTCCAGCTCCGGCTCTTCTCCTCCCCGCGGGGGAACGTGAGCAGGGCCCGGGGCAGGACGGGTCCCCACGCAGCAGCCCAACGCCCGGCGGGTCCCCGGGGCGGGAGGGGGCATCGGCTGCGCTCTGGGGGGGCAAAACCCCGGCGGGATGGCAGCGACCGGCCCCGGGCAGCTCCCGGCACAGCCGAGACACGTCGGGGGCGGCCAGGGGGTCCCTGGGGGTCCCGAAGGACGAGGAGGGCAGCGCGTGCAGGCAGGCAGGGCGGACGCAGAGCGGGCAGGGGAGAGCAGGGAGGCGGCAGCAGCAGCACGTCGCACCCCGGGACCCGCAGCCGCCGCCGGCTGCCTCCCCTCCGCCCCACGGCGCCGGGACCCACAGCCGGCACCGGCCCACGCAGCACGGGCAGCGGCTACGGGACCCCGGGCACATCCGCCGCATGCAAAATCAACCCAAAGGGCAAAATCAACCCCCAAGGACATGCAGAACCAGAAGCAGCGAACGGGCTTACTTGTGCAAACTAGTGTCCAGGCAAGTGGGGAGCAGGGAGGGGAAGAGCGGTGGGAAACTCAGGTCAGTTCAGCGCGCGAGAGCCAGGAGACGCAACAAAGCTGCGCGAGGGGCTCCCGGGAGAGGAGACGACAGCGATTAAAACCCAGCGACCCTTCGCCTCCCGCCTGCAGCGAGGCTGCGCCGGGGAAAGCGCCGGGGGAGCCACCGCTGCCGCGCCGCTCTACTCTCGGGGACCCTTTGGGCCTGACCGAGGCCGGACGGGGGCAGCTTTGGGGGGAAACAGCCCGTTTCAGTCCCTCTCGCCGCCCTGCCCCTCGCCAGGGATCTCTCTGCCCCCCTCGGAGCTGGGGTCGGGTGCCCGGCGCGCCCCTGCCCCGCGTGCAGCGCACGGTGCCGCGCCAGCCCGGGCGTGGGGGGGCTGCGCCGACCCCGCGTCCCCCCCAGCCGCCGGCAGCGCCGCGGGGAGAAGCCGGGTCTCAGCTCCGCGCCGCCAAGGCCCAGCTCCCCCCTCCCCGCCTCGGCCCCACCGCCAGCGCGTGGCGGCCAAGCGCCGTTCGGGCCGTGATCCACGAGCACCCGTCAGCCTTCGGCCTCACCAGCGGAGCCGGGGGGCACCGGGCAGCCCCGGCCGTGCCCCCCCGGCGTCCCCCCACCTCAGAGCCACCGCGCAGCAGCCCCACGGAGAAGGGCCACGGCCTGGGGGCGACGGGCTCCGGGGCTGCGCTGCGGGACCCCCCCGCCACCGTTCGGAGCTGTTTTATGGGGGTGAACCCGCCCCAGCGCCCCCCTCGTCCTCCCTGCGCTGCCCCCCGGGCACTGCCCGTGCAGAGCCACCGGGGACGGGGGGGGCTGGCCAGCCCCGCTCCCTTCTGCTGCCCTCGGCCGCGTTACGGAGGATGGGGACACCGGGGACGGGGACACCCGCCCTGACATTTCCTGCCACGGTGCCGTGGGGCTGTGGGAGGGGGGCCCGGGCACAGTCACTCGCCCCCCCCGCGGCACGGGCAAGGCCTCACCGCCTCGAACTCGGCCTGGTCGTCCTCGGACACGTCGCTGGTCTCATAAACGTCCGGTTCGTTCCTGGCCTGGGGCACAAACGGGCTCCGCTCACTCCCCATCCAACACCCCACAACTGCCCCAAATGGCCGCAGACCCCCCACAGCCACCTGCCCCCACACCCCCCATCTCCCCAGAGACTCCACAGCCCTTCTGGACCCCCCTGACGGCCCCAATCACCCCACTTACACCCCACTTGCTACTCCCAACCCCCCCACAGGTGCCTGTTCCCCCCAGTGCCCCCCAGCTCCCCAAACACCCCACCTACAGCCCCAGCCTCCTCTGATCCCCCCGGACACCCCAAACGCCTCCAATCCCCCCCCCAGACCCCCCTCTAACACCCCCAGTCTCCCCACATGCCCCATTTACTGACCCAGAGCCCCCCAATCCCCTCAGACCCCCCAAACCCGTCCCTTCCCCTCAGTCCCCACACCGACGCCCAGCTCCCCCTCACCCCCCCAGTTCCCACAGACCCTCTTGATCCCCTCACACCCCCCAACCCCCCCATTACCCCGAGACTCCCCCGACCCCCTCAGCTCCCCTTCACCCCCCCAGACCCCACCCCCGATCTCTCAGACCCCCCAAATCCCCCTGACCCATCATTCTCTCCTCAGATCTCTCCCGATCCCCTCAGACCCCCCCAAATCCCCCTGACCCCTCATTCTCTCCTCAGGCCCCCCCGGTCCCCTCAGACCCCCCCAAATCCCCCTGACCCCCCGACCCCCCCCCGTTCCCTCAGACCTCCTGACGCCCCCAGACCCCGCCGATCCCCTCAGAGCTCCTCAGCACCCCCCTGACCCCCCCAGCCCCCCTCATTCTCCACCCGGCCCCTGCTCCCCTCACACCCCCCAGCCCCCCCCCGATCCCCTCATTCTCCCCGAGGCCCCCCCGACACCCCCAGACCCCCCCGATCCCCCCCGGGCCGGTCCCGCACTCACGATGCCGGGCAGGTCGGCGTACTTGGGGTCGGCCATGGCCGGGGGCGGTACCGGGGGGGGCGGTGAGGGGGGGTCGGTGCCGGGGGTCGGTGCCGGGGGTCGGTGCCGGGGGTCGGTGCCGCGGCCGGACGCGCCGGGCAGGGGCGGGGCCGGTCGGTCCCGATCTCGCGAGAGCAGCGCGGGGGGGGGCGGGGAAAGGGAGCGCGGGGGGGGCGGGGCTTGAGCGGGGTGGAGGGGGAGCCCCGGGGGGGGTCGCCGGGGGGGTCACGGGTGGGCACAGACGAGAGGGGGGACACGGGGGGGGCACAGGGGGGTGCTCGCGGGCTGGGTCGCACGGGGGGGGCGCGGTGCCGCCCGTGGGGGTGCCCCTGGGGTGAGCGCTCCGTGCCGGCCCCCCCGCGCGGTTTTGGGGTCCCCCGTGCCCCCGCGCTTGGTGTCCCGGTGTCCGCACTATTCCCCGCGCTTCCCCCCCCCCCGGCGAGGCCGGACCCGCTGCTCCCCCCGCGCTCCCCGGGGCCTCCGGGGTCAGCGAGAAACCGGGGCGGGGGTTCAGCCCGTCCCCGGGCCCTGCAGCTCCATCCTCGGCGCTGGGAGGGGTCGAAAGGGCTCAAACAAACGAATTTCTGACAATTATTAAGACTAAACTGTGATGTGCCGCGTCGAGGCTTTGCTTGTGTTTTGCTTCATTTATTTCTCGAGGCCTCCCGACGCCCCGGCTGTTCCCTCGGGTCTCTGTGTCCGCTCAGATGAGACTGAAACGCTCGTCAGGCTCCCGACGTCAATCACTGAGAAGAGACTCGGGGCCTTCGGTGGCCACTTGGGCAACTCCTAGAGTGGGAAAACTGGGATAAGGGGGGGTGGAACAAAAGGACACAGAGACCCTGTTCCAGGGAGGATGATTCTGCTGCTTTAGGAAGGAGACACCTGGGCTTTACTGCACAGCGCCCGCACTGGTCGGCCAGCGAACGCGGTGAAGAAGACTGCTGACTTCTTCCCTCGACCACCGAAGACCCTCACCCTATTGTCACTGCGGCTGCTCGGATTATGGAAATGAATTCACTGAATCCCAGAATCACCCGGGTTGGAAAAGCCCTTGAAGCTCCCCCAGCCCCACCATGAACCTCCCCCTGACCGTTCCCAACTCCACCAGATCCCTCAGCGCTGGCTCAACCCGACTCTTCAACCCCTCCAGGGATGGGGACTCCCCCCCCTGCCCTGGGCAGCCCATTCCAACGCCCAACAACCCCTTCTGCAAAGAAATCCTTCCTAAGAGCCAGTCTGACCCTGCCCTGGCGCAGCTTGAGGCCATTCCCTCTTGGCCTGCCGCTGGGTCCTTGGCTCAAGAGACTCCTCCCCCCTCTCTGCACCCTCCTTTCAGGGAGTTGCAGAGGGCCAGGAGGTCTCCCCTCAGCCTCCTCTTCTCCAGACTAAACCCCCCCAGTTCCCTCAGCCGCTCCCCATCAGACCTGTGCTCCAGACCCTGCACCAGCTCCGTTGCCCTTCTCTGGACACGCTCGAGTCATTCAAGGGCCTTTTTGGGGTGAGGGGCCCAAAACTGAACCCACTCATCGAGGGGCGGCCTCCATCACAGAAAGGGGAGAAATGCAGCCTAATCTCAGCGGTTTTAGATCAGGTTTCAAATCCCTGGATTACGAACCAGTTGTGTTTTCACAGTTTTTAACTGCGCTTTTTATCAGTGGCAGGCACAGAGATCAGCCCCCTCTCTGTTGACAGGAACCTGCATCAGTAAACACCCAGAAAACCTCCAGAGCACTTCAAATGCTTAATTAAGCCGTCGTTAACAGCTACCTCTATACACTTAAATGTAATATAACGGTATAAAACATTTAAATGTATATAAATGGCCTCCTGATGTCAGGTATACTCATTCTGGTTATTAGAATAATATTTGGGTTATTAGAATAATAGAAGGGTCTATTATATATATATTTTTAATATATATTATATATATAAAATAGATACTATATATTATATATATATTATATAATATATATATAATATTATATCTTATATATATAATAGAGGGGCGACCTCGCAGCTCTCTGCAGCTTCCTGAGGAGGGGACGGGGAGAGGGCGGTGCTGAGCTCCGCTCCCTGGGGTCCAGGGACAGGATGTGTGCGAACGTCTCTTACGTGAGGGGCATCTGTCCCCTCACAGCTTCCACCCCTGTGTGAACTTCTCCTGCTAGGACAGCCTCACCACCTTTCCCAGCTCCCTCCTTCGCTCTGCACACCCCGACCTCCCTTTCGGAGCAGAGGCGCAGATTCTTTCGGCGCAGACTCGCTCCCGTCACCCGTGTTCCAAAGCCTTGCCTGAGTCTCAAGTGTTCACGTCCCCAGGCCTGGCCCTGACAGCTCCGGGGCAGCTCTGGGGGCAGCTCGTTAGAGCACATCGACGTGGCCAAAGGTGTCCAGGGCTGCAGAACAGCTCATCTGGGTGTGGAGCATCCTGCAAAATGCTCCCTGACAGAGGATTTTTCTTCATTATTAGTAACAAAAGGGTGAATATGACCCTGCTTTAGCAGCTTCCCTAAAGGATTTAAAGACAAGATTTGTCTTCGTTATTAGTAACGTGGTGTTACTAATAAGTGGTGTGACCAGGGACATCCTGGGAGGGGGGTGGGACACCGGCACCCCCCGCTCCTGAGCTTCCACATCCCCCCCCCCCTCCAGCCACGAAGTGCCCTCGCGGAGTTTCGGGGCAGGTGCTGGAGAGGCCACAGGGAGCAGCTGATGGAGGAGGTGGGTCCCACCAACACCCCCTGGGGTGGATGGGATTGGGGTGTGTCCCCCCCCAGCTCACCCTCCTTCCCCCCCCTCACCCCCCTACAGATCACAGACAGGACGATGCAGACCCGGGGCTCTGCCATCTCCCCAGTCTGGCTGACAGAAGCCTGCGTGAAGGGAATGCAGAAGTGAGAGCACCCCACAGACCCCCCCACCAGGATCCCTGACCCCCCCCAGGCCCTGCAACCCCCTGGGAATCCTCCCCACCTCCACACCCACCCAGGGGGGGGTCTGTGCCCCCCCCCACGCCATCTACATCGACAGCCCAGCTGACAGCGTGTCCCCATCAGCATCACCCGAGGGCGCGAGTGGGGCGCAGCCACCGGGGTTCAAATGCAGCTTTTAATGGTGCGTAACCCCCCCCCTCACCCCCACACCCCCCTCACCCGCCTCCCCGCAGCCTCCTGGTGGCACTAAATCCAACGGCTCTGGGGGGAAGCTGCGACCCACGGGGGAACGTCTCCTCGTTGTCACCCGAGGGGCCGGGGATTGTGGGGGGGGAAGGTGGGGGGTTGAAGAGTCGGGTTGAGCCAGCGCTGAGGGATCTGGTGGAGTTGGGAACGGTCAGGGGGAGGTTCATGGTGGGGCTGGAGGAGCTTCAGGGGCTTTTCCAACCGGGATGATTCTGTCACTCTGTGAGTCATTCAATGGCCTTTTTGGAGCGAGGGGGATTATATTAAGAATTTTAAAAGGAAAACCAGATTTGAACCAAAATGGGAAGAGCTTTACATCTTTTACTAAGCTCTTTTTATACTATTAAGGTATGTAAGAAAGAGACTTGGATCCATCATTCTCATGCCCACAAGGAATCCAAACGCACTGTTGTATTATTTTTATCTGTACTTATCTGTTGGTTTTTTTTTTTTTTTTTTTTTCCTGGAGCGACACCTCGTGGACAACATTTGCATTGCGATACCGGGATGCCGATCCCAGTAGAACAGTTACTGTATATAATGACAATTCTTACAAGTTTTCGGGTCAGATTACAGGTTATCAGACAGAGGTTGACCAGCTCATTTTTTCGCCTAGTTGTCCGAAGACCAAGCAGAGAGACCCCATTTTTCCCTCTAATAATTTTCTCGAATTCCGTGCAAATATTAGACGTAGACTTGACCATCCGTGGGACACTTGGACCCCCAGCCACGGCAGCTCTGAGCGCTGGGGGGGCTTTTCAACCCCTTTTCCTGCGTATCCCAGTCAGACGCGAGAACCACCGCGGGGAGTTGGGACACGACGCTGTGACCATCAGATGTGGGGGTGAAGATCGGGGCTGTCACGGGTCCAGTGCATCGGGCAAGCGTTGAACTTTGCGATTGTGATTTATCAAACGATACAGGGACCAACATGAGGTTCTTTTTGGCCTGTTGAGTTGGGCCCCCCCCCCGCACCCCGAGCTGCCCCGGGCAGAGTCCTGCTCTCAGCACCCGAGGTCGAGCAGTTGAGGGGAGGGGGGGGCGCCTGGGAGCCCCCCGCCCAGGCAGCGCTGCCGGGGGTGCTGGGCTGGGGGAGCGGCGGGGGGGGGGGGCGCGGGGGGGCCCTGAGCCGCTGTGCCATGGCAGGAGGGGAGCGGCGGGGGGAGGACGGGGCGATGCTGCCCCTGAGCCCGGGGTGGGGAAAACCCTCGAGCCCCGGCACCGGCTGCACATCCCCAGCGCGGGGGGGGCGGGGGGGGCATTACCCCGCCCTGCACCCCCGGACCCCCCCCCAGCGCTCTGAGCCTCAGCGCATGAGGCACCCACTTCCCTAAAACACCCCCCCCTGCCCCGGGACACCCCCGGCCCCCGCCCAGCGCCTCTGACTGCCCCGTGCCCCCCCCGGGACGCAGCGTCCTGCTGTGCTGGCTGCCAGAAACGCTCCTCCAGCCCCCACCAGCGCAGCGCCTGGGACCCCCCCCCCCCCCAGCCCAGGACTGGGGTGCCTGGGGGTGCTCACAGGGACCCGCCACAGCTCAGAGCCAGAGGTGCCCCCCCCCTCAGTGGGCTGCCCTCGGGCATCAGTGGGTCCCTCTCAGCCCCCCAGCGAGCCTCCGGATCGGTCCCTGCCCCAGGCAGGGCTGGTGTGACCCGGGAGCCCCCCGGGGTCCAGCTGAGCCCCCCAAGTGTCCTGGACCCCCCCTTCTGCGCCTCTTCTTGCCTGGAGCTCCTGGGACCCTGCCTGCCCTCCCCCTCCTGCCTGTCCTGGGCCACCAGCAGATCCAGTGGACGCTGCTGCTGGGAACTGGGAGAGACTGGTGCAACTGGTGAGCAGGGCTGGGCGGGCACTGGGGAGCTGGGAGAATGCAGGAGCATCGGGTGGGGGCATGGGGTCCTGGGGGCACGCTGTCATGGCAACCGGGGAACTGGGGGGGCACAGGGGGGGCGCCGAGGCCCTGGGAGGGGCTGGGGGCCACTGGGAGGGCCAGGGGAGGGTGACGGTGATGGGCCCCGGTGACAGCTCCTGTGTCCGCTGACCGCTGTGTCCCCCGGCAGGAGTCCCGGTGGTGCTGCAGTGGGGTGCAGCCACCCTGGGGCACCCCCCGGTGAGACCCCCCCAGCCCTGGTGTGGGCAGACCCCGGCACTGGCTGTGCCAGCGGAGCCGGGGGCCTCTCCTGGGGGGATCTGATGGCGACAGATGGGTATTTAATGAACGGTGGAAATCAATTAGCGCTGTAATGACCTCGGGGGGGTGTCCGGGGCTGGGCAGGGGGCAGGGGGTGGGCACTTGGGGGCTGCCAGGCGCCTGGGTGATGGGGTGGGAGGCGGTGGGAGGTGGGTGGCTCTGGGTGCCGCAGCCCCCCCCCCAGCCCCGGTCAGCGCAGGAGGTGCCGGCGGTCGCAGAGAAGGTGCCTGTTTACTGCAGCGTGGAAGGATCGTGGGGCAGGGAGGACTGGGGGGGGGGTAGGAAGGGGCACACGCCTGACTTGGGGTGGGGGCGTGGGGGGGGCGAGGCTCAGGGGGGCGCAGGGAAGATGCGGTCGAAGTGAGCCAGCAGCAGCTCCACGGCCTGGTTCTGCTGGGCCATGCCCGCGGCCAGGCTGCCCGGCTCCCGCTCCGGCCGCAGCAGCGTCGGCCCGAACACGATGCCGATGTTCTGGCGCGTCATGCGGTTGACATCCTCCCGCTCCATCACCCTGGGGATGCGCAGAGGGGTGGGGGGTGGCCCCGTGCACACCCCCCCCCCCCCCCCCCCCAGCCCCGGTCCTCCCTCCATCACCCCACAGGTCCGTGTGCCAGAGCAGGTCCTAATCCTCCCCCCCGCACCTCCCCAGGTGTACCAGGGACACCCAATAGCCCCCCCCCCCCCAGGTACCCCGTAGCCCCCCACATCCACCCACCCGTGGGGCAGCTCTAACCCACCCCCCCCAGCCCCCCCTTACCGGCAGAGGTGAGCCAGGAGGTAGCGCAGGGTGGCGTAGTTGGCAGGGGGGAGGCTCTGCACCAGCTCAGCCACCCGCTCCACCCGCTCCTGGGGGTCCGGCAGCTCTGGGGGGGGCCACAGCGGTCAGACACGGTGCCCCCCCCACCCCCCCAGCACCCCCCACGGGGAGCACCGCGGCGGGACACTTACTGACGGCGTCGATGAAGGGGTCGAAGAGCCCGTAGGGCACCAGGGGCTCGGGCAGCTCGCGGAAGAAGAGCTTGAGGGCACCGGTCACCACATGGACGTCGCTCCACTCGGGCTCTGCCAGGCTGAGCCGCTCCTCTGGGAGCAGCGGGGGAGCTCAGCCTGTGCCGGGCCCCCCCCCCCCCAAGCCCCAGCACCTCCAGGGTCCCCCCCTGCCCCAGCCACCCCGGCTGACCTTGGCATGGCTGCTCGGGGAAGACGTAGCGCCCGTCCGAGGTCACGGCTCGCTCTGTGGGGACGGAGGAGGAGTCAGGGGGGGAGCAGCCGCCTTCCCCCCTCCCTGGGCACGTGCCCCCACACAGTTCCCCCATCCTGCGCCCCCTCGGTCCCCTCACCCCGGTCCACGGCAAAACGCAGCTTCTGGATCACGGACAAGTTCCCGTTGACCCGGTAGATCCCGTCAACGTCAAGGCCTGGGGACAACAAATCCCTGAGTCACAGAATCGTTCAGGTTGGAAAAGCCCCTCGGGATCAGCGAGTCCAACCCTCAGCCCGACTCTACAAAGTTCTCCCCTACCCCACATCCCCCCACAGCTCATCCAAACGGCCCTTAAACCCCCCCAGGGGTGGGGACTCCACCCCCTCCCTGGGCAGCCTGTTCCACTCTCTGACCACTCTGGCGGGGAAACATTTTTCCCTCCTGTCCAGCCTGACCCTCCCCTGTTGCAGTTCAAAGCCGTTCCCTCTCGTTCTGTCACTAATTCCCTGGGAGCAGAGACCAGCCCCAACCTCTCCACAACGTCCTTTCAGGGAGCTGCAGAGAGTGATGAGGTCTCCCCTCCCCTTCTCCTCCTCACACTGAACAGCCCCAGCTCCTTCCATCGCTCCTCACAGGATTTATTCTCCAGCCCCTTCCCCAGCTCGTTGCCCTCCTCTGCCCTCGCTCCAGCCCCTCGAGATCTCTCTGGGATTGAGGTGCCCAAAACTGGACACAACCCTCCAGGTGTGGCCTCACCAGTGCAGAGCACAGGGGGACTGTCACCTCCCTGCTTCTGCTGGCCACACTGGTGCTGGTACAAGCCAGGATGCCGTTGGCTTTCTTGGCCACCTGGGCACACTGCTGGCTCAACGAAGGGGGCGAGACGTGGTGGGGGATGTCTGTGCTGGCAGGGGGCGGGGGGGACGCCGGCCGGGAGGACCCTACCTCTCTCCTCGATGGCCTCCACACAGAGCCGCACGAAGCGGGGCACTGGGGAGCTCTCCCGCTGGCACAGGGCGTCCAGGCGGCACCCGAACACCTGGTCTGGGAGAGGCAGCGCGGGGGCAAACTGGGATGGGGGGGGCAAACTGGGATGGGGAGCACTGGGACTTGGCGGGGGGCAAATGGGGACAGGGCAGGGGGACGGGGAGGGTGGTGGTGAGGGCACGGAGGGACACCAGGACGGGGAAGGGCTGGGCTGGAGGGAAACGCTGGGACCGGTGGGTGCACGGGGTGGGGGTGGGGATTCAGGGACTTGGGGGGGGATTCTGGGACTGGGGGGGGACAGGAAGACACCGGGACCAGGAGGGAATGCTGGGACTTGGGAGGGACACTGGGACCGGTGGGTTCACAGGGAGTGGGGGGCAGAAACACTGGGGGGAGGGGGCGGTTACTGGGACCCACTGGGCTGAATGGAGCACTGGGGGACCCTCTTCCTCTCCCACTTTGGGGGCAGAGGGAGGACGTGGGAGGGTTTGTGGGGGTCCCGATTGCGTGGTGGTGGGACTCGGGGGGGGGGTCCCAGCGCTGGGGAGCCCCACCTCGAATGAGCCCCTTCTCCTGCAGGCTCTGGAGCGGGGGCCGCTTGACGATGAAGCGCCTCAGCTTGCTCTTCACCCGCTTCTTCTCCGAGGTGTCGGGGACATGGGTGGCCCCTGGGGACACAGCAGGTCCGGGGGTGCTGTCATGGTCACCCAGCCCTGAGCCCTGCTCCCCCCCCCCTTGGCCCCCCAACCCTACCTGGAGCCCCAGCCCCCTCGGTGACCCACAGCGCCTCGTCCTCGTCCCTGCTGAGCTCCACCAGGTCCCCAACATCCCCCTGGCGCAGCCACCCCACAGGCGCGTCCACGGGGTTCTCCAGGTCCTGGGGGGAGGCGGGGGGGGGCGGACAGGGACAGTAGAGGATGCCAAGGGGGCTGGGGGCAGCCCTGGGGCAAACCCCCGCCCCCCGCAGGCACTCACCAGCCAGCGGATGACCCCGCAGATGGCCCGGGCCCACTCCTGGATGGTGGCCTCGTGGTCCGACTGCAGCAGGAACTCGTTGCCCGTCACAGTGCGGAGCTGGCGGGGGGGCAGCAGGATGGGGGGGCCGGCAGGGACCCCGACAGGGGCCAGGGGGACCCAGGCACTGCAGGACTCTCCCACTCCCCCCTGCAATGCCCCCAGGCGTGCCCCTAACCCAAGGGGGGTCCCTACACCACACCCCCCTACGCTCCAGGGGAGTAAATGAGCGACACCCCTTTTTGTCCCATTTTGGGGGTTCTTGTACATGCTGGGCTGTGGGGTCCCCTTCTCCGTGGGCTGGATGCTTCAGGCATCCCCACACCCCCGGCCTGGGGTCCCCCCCACTCACGTGGATGACGTTTTTCTTGCTGGAGAGGTCACGGGCCCAATCCAGGGCAGCCCCCCGCAAGTCCACGCTGCTCTCGGGGCGGCTGGTGGCAGGGCACTGGGGGGGGGGCACCGGGTGTCACGGGTGCCCTCTCCGCCTTTGTGTCTCCAGAGCACCCCGCATTCCTCCACAGCCCTCTCCCTCCAGTGTCCCCCCCTTTCCTCCCGATGCTCTGGCCCTCCCCCACCGTCCCAGCCCACCCCCGTGCCCCCCCACTCACCCAGGCGGTGGGTGCCACCCCCTTGGGCTCCTTGTAGAAGATGAGGCTGTTCCCGGCCAGCACCACCCAGGAGACTCCCCAGTTCTTCCTGGGGGCAGCAGGTGAGGGGCACCCCCAACCCCTCCCCAGCCAGGGCTGGGGGCAGGATTGGGCCCCCCCACCCCAGCAAAGCCTCACACAGGCCCCGGGCACCATCTGGGCACTGGCAGCACCCCAGACACCCCCCTTCCCCCCCCCCCAGCCTGGCACGTCCAAAAGCGCCTTTTTGGCCAGGGACGTTGCTTGGCTGGAGTCCCCCCAGCTGCTGGAGCCCCCAGGCTGGCACAGCCCCCCCTCCCCAGGCTGGAATGCCTGCCCCCAGTTGGCACCCCCTCCCTGGCATACCCCCCCCCCCCCCCCCAGGCTGGCATGGCCCCCTCAGCTTGGCAAAAACACTCTGCTGAAGTGGGGACCCCCCCCCTCAAATCTGGCATGGACCCCGAGACTGACAGAGACCCCACTGCTTCACTGTGGACACCCCCAAGCACAGCCCCCACCCGAGGACCCCAACCTGGCACAGCCCCCTGCACCAGAACCACCCCCCCAGGAACCCCAACCTGCACCAGGACCCTCCTGCACCAGGACACTCCCCCCCCCCAAACCCCAACCTGGCACAGCCCCTGCACCCCCCCCTACCCCCAGGACCCCAACCTGGCACAGCCCCTGCACCCCCCCCTACCCCCAGGACCCCAACCTGGCACAGCCCCCTCCTGCACCAGGACCCCCCCTGGGGACCCCAACCTGGCACAGCCCCCTGCACCCCCCCCTACCCCCAGGACCCCAACCTGGCACAGCCCCCTCCTGCACCAGGACCCCCCCTGGGGACCCCAACCTGGCACAGCCCCCTGCACCCCCCCCTACCCCCAGGACCCCAACCTGGCACAGCCCCCTCCTGCACCAGGACCCCCCCTGGGGACCCCAACCTGGCACAGCCCCCTGCAGCCCCCCTCCACCCCCAGGACCCACCTGAGCTTCCTGCCCCCCTCCGCGATCTTGGTCCTGTTGAGCTGCCGGCCTTCTGCACCTCCTGCCAGGACAGGGTCAGTGCCGCCCCTGCCCCCCCCCCAGCACCCCTTGGACCCCCCCCCAGCACCCCTCGGCCCGGGGGTAACTCACGGTGGGCAGGGCGGGGGTGCAGGACAGGGGCCTGGTCGGGGTCAGGGCGGGTTGGGGGGGCTGGGGGGTGGCCCCCCGCTCCTCCAGGCTGTGGTGGGCAGGAGTCTGGCCATGGCTCACCTGCAGTGGCGGGGACAGTGTGTGGGGGGGGCACAGCCATGGTGCCCCCCCCGCACCCTTCCCAGTGCCCCCCATTATCCATCCACGTCCTGACCCCCACCTTGTGCACCCCCATCCTCCCTCCCCTCCAGCCCTCCCCCTCCCCAGCCCTCGTCCCCCAGCTCACAGTGTCACCGGGGTCCCCAGCATCACCCGAGCTCCAGCGTCTCGTGGTCCTGGGGGGCTCGGCGGGGTGGGGCAGGACCTGTAGGGGAGATGGGGGGACATGGATCAGTCTCAGGACCCCCAGGAGTGGCCCCCACCCCGTAATTAGTGCTGGCATTAATTGTCAGTAGCGCAGCAGAGTTGTGCCAGGGACAAGGAGGGGGCTGGGGGGGGGGGGGACGACTTGGAGGGGCACTGGGAGAGTCAGAGGGGCTACGGGGGGGGGAAGATATTGGGGGATAATTGGGGAGAATTGAGGAGTCACGGGGGCCCCTGGGGGCACGAGGAGGATATTGGGGGGCACGATGTGTGGGCACTGGGGGCGGGGCACGGGGAGTGCGGGGGCCAGCGGGATGGAGGGTGGTGGGGAAGTGGGGGGACGGGGGGGGCAAGGAGAGATGGGGGTGTGCAGACCCCAGCACTGCTCCCCCTGCCCCCCGCCTCCCGGTGCCGCCGGGGGGGTTTCCAGGAGGTCATCCCGGTCTGGGGGTTGTAGAAGAAGCAGCGCCCGGTGTTGGGGTCCAGGTGACGCTCCCAGGTCCCCAAAACCTGGAGGGGGGGCCCAGCCGGCACGGGGGGCTCTGCCTGGCCCCCTGCCCGCTGCAGCTCCTCCAGGTTGCAGTAGATCATGGCAGCTCCCCGGGGGGGCTCCTGGGGGGACAGATCCGGAACGGGGCTGGGGCACACGGACAGTGGCCACGGCCCCCCCCCCCCCGCCCCACACTGCGCCTTCCATCCCTGCCCCCCAACCCCCCCGCTGTGCCCCCTTACTCTGCCCCCCAGCCGTGCCCCCTTGCTCTGTCCCCCCCAGCCGTGTCCCCTTGCTCTGTCCCCCCCCCCAGCCCCCCCTTGCTCTGCCCAGCCCGGATCAGGATTTTGCAATCGTCTCCCCGGAGCCGTTTGCCACCCCGGCCCCCCCCTCCCCACCTTCTCTCCGGCCCCCCCGGCCCCCCCCTCCCCGGCCCCGGCCCGGCGTCCCGCTCCCACCTGCCGCCCGTGGCCGCGCAGCACCGGTCCCCCTCGGTCCCCCCCCCCCGGACCCCGCTGCGGGCGGCACTGCCCCCCCCGGTGTGTGTCCCCCCCCCCCGGCACTTCCTCCGCTGCCCCACGGCGACGAGGAAGCGGCGGCAGCGAGGGCGGGGTTGGAGGGTGCTGGGGTGCGGGGGGGTGGGGGGGTGCAGGGAGTGGAGCAGGGGGGTGAGGTTGGGGGTTGCAGGTGGGTGGTGCAGGGGGGTGAGGTTGGGGGGTGCAGGGGGGTGATGGAGGGGGGTGAGGTTGGGGCTGAGGTTGGGGGGTGCAGGTTGGGGGTGCAGGGGGGTGAGGTTGGGGGGTGCAGGGGGGTGATGGAGGGGGGTGAGGTTGGGGCTGAGGTTGGGGGGTGCAGGTTGGGGGGTGCAGGGGGGTGAGGTTGGGGGGTGAGGTTGGTGGGTGCAGAGGGTGCAGGTGGGTGGTACAGGGGGGTGAGTTTGGGGGTGAGGTTGGGGGGTGCAGGGGGGTGATGGAGGGGGGTGAGGTTGGGGGGTGCAGGGAGGTGAGGTTGGCAGGTGCAGAGGGTGCAGGTGGGTGATGGAGGGGGGTGAGTTTGGGGGGTGCAGGGGGGTGATGGAGGGGGGTGAGGTTGGGGGGTGCAGGGGGGTGATGGAGGGGGGTGAGGCTGGGGCTGAGGTTGGGGGGTGCAGGTTGGGGGTGCAGGGGGGTGAGGTTGGGGGGTGCAGGGGGGTGATGGAGGGGGGTGAGGTTGGGGGTGAGGTTGGGGGGTGCAGGTTGGGGGTGCAGGGGGGTGAGGTTGGGGGGTGCAGGGGGGTGATGGAGGGGGGTGAGGTTGGGGGTGAGGTTGGGGGGTGCAGGGGGGTGAGGTTGGGGATGTGGGGGTGCAGGGACGCAGGTTGGAGGTGCAGGGGGGTGCAAAGGCTGGGGGGGGCGCAGAGGGGAACAGGGCTTGGGGTGTCCTCTGGGGGCCACCTGGCCCCCACTCACCCCCGGGCCCCGGGCCAGCAGCTCCTGCTGCGACTGGCACCGTGGCAGGGCCGGGGGGGGGGCGGGCAGGGCCCCCTCGGGGGGGTCTGGGCCACACAGGTCTTCCAGTGAGCAGTACTGCGGTGGCAGGCCTGGGGGAAGAGAGGGGGGGACCCCCACCCCAAAATGATGCTCTGGGATGTAGAAGGGGGGCAGAGACCCCCCACCCCTGGGCCCCAGCTGTGTTTTCCCCAGGGTCCCCCCACCCCTGGTACCCCCAGCCCCAAGTCCCTGGTGTCTCCCCCAGCCCTTCGGTCCCCATCGTGGCTCCCAGCCCTGTCCCCCCAATCCCCCCCCCTTACCCTCTGCCCTTAGCGCCCCCGCGGCCCCCCCCTCCCCCCACCCTTGTGCCCCCAGACCCACAGCGCGGGACACCCACTGCTGTGTCCCGCAGCCCTAAAACTCCCTCATCGCCCGCCCCCCACCCCTTTGCCCCCCACCTCAGTGTCCTTTCTCCCAGCGTCCCGCCACCCCGTGCCCCCCTCCCGGCTCACCCGTGCCCGCAGGCTGGCTGGGGGCCAGCGGGCTCCATCTCCCGGTGTCACCAGGCTCCACCTCGGCCACGTAGGTAGCAGGGACGAAGAAGGGCCGAGCCCAGCGGGGCTCGCTGGCCCGTCTCACCTGCCACCAGTCCTCGTTGGCTTTGTGGAGCAGCAGGAACCGCTCGCCAGCAGCCATGGCCACGTGCCGCCCGTCCTCGGCCCGGTACGCGTAGTCGTAGAGGGCGCGGAGCACCACGGCCGGCTCGGCGCGCTGCCACCGCCGCCCCTCCAGCCGCCACCGCCCCGCCAGCATCCTGCGCTACAGCCGGGCCCTCAGCTCCTGTGGGGCGCAGGATGGGGGTCAGGGCAGATGGGGGTCAGGGCAGACGGGCCCCACGGCCGGCGTGGCCCCGGGCTGCGGTGGAATGGGGCTGAGCGGTGCCATGGGGGGCAGGAGGGACGCTGCCCCGTGGCCAGGCTGGGTTCTGTGGCCACGGCAATGCCCCATGGCCAGGCTGAGCCCCACAGGCAGAATGTGCCCCACGGCAATGCCCCATGGCCAGGCTGTGCCCCACAGGCAGAATGTGCCCCACGGCCACGGCAATGCCCCAGGGCCAGGCTGAGCCCCACAGGCAGAATGTGCCCCACGGCAATGCCCCATGGCCAGGCTGTGCCCCACAGGCAGAATGTGCCCCACGGCAATGCCCCATGGCCAGGCTGTGCCCCACAGGCAGAATGTGCCCCATGGCAATGCCCCAGGGCCAGGCTGAGCCCCACAGGCAGAATGTGCCCCATGGCAATGCCCCAGGGCCAGGCTGTGCCCCACAGGCAGAATGTGCCCCACGGCAATGCCCCATGGCCAGGCTGTGCCCCACAGCCATGGATCCCCCCACCACAGCGATGCCCCACGTCGATCCTGTCCACAGGAACCAGAGTTCCTGGGGCCGGGGGAGCCAATGCCTGTCCCCAGGGGATGGGGGATGGGGAGACTGGGGGGACTGGGGGTGCTGGGGCGGCCGGGGCTCGGGGACCTGCAGGAAACCCGGCAGCTGCTGCAGCAGGAAGCAGCGAGGCTGCGGCTTCCTCGCGCCCCGTGGCGTGGGGCTGGGGGGTGGTGCTGGGGGGCCTCAGCCCCATGGCCTCTGGTCCCCTTGTCCCGCAGCCTCCCCACCCCACGGCCCGACAGCCCAGTGGCTCCCAGTCCCTTGGTCCCCGGCCTGAGGCTCCCCCAGTCCGTTTCCCAGGTCCCCAGCCCCCCCCCTTCCAAGGCTCCTGCAGCCCCCCCCCAGCTCCATGGCCCTACAGCCCCCAACCCCCCCCAGCTGGACTCACCCTCCCCGGTGTGGGGCCGCGGGCAGGACCCGCTGCCAGGACAGAGGAGGGGGGGGGCTGCCATGGGGCGCAGGCCAGGGTCCCCAGCGCCCTGCCCGTACCCAGCCGAGCACCCATGGGTGCGGGGCTCAGAGCCGGGGTCCCGCTCGTCCCCAAGCACCGTTGGGCTCTGCCCCCCCTGTGCTGCCGGGAGCACTCAGGGAGGGGGGGTGAGGTGGGGCAGTTGGGGTGACTGCACTGCCCGGGGGGGGCAGATCAGCTTTGCCCCGGGGGGGGGGGACCCCAGCCCGGTTGTGTTGCCCCCGTTACCCTCCGCTTTCTGCCCCGCCGGTGCCTGGAGCACCGGGGCGGAGGGGGCGTGCGGGGAACAGGCCGAGGGGGGCTTGGGGTGCTGTGGCTGCACAGCCCCCCCCGGTGCAGAGCAGCGACCCCCCCCCGCGGGACCCTCCCCGGTGTCCCCCACCCACCTGGTCCTGCCGGGGTGGCGGGTGGGGCCCGCCCGTAGCGGCGGCAGCGGGGACACGTCCCCGGGCCATGTGACAGGACGAGACGGGGCGCCCGGGTGCTCGCCCCGCTCCGGGGGGGACGGGGAGCGGCGGGGGGGGGGTGTGGAGGGGTGTGTGTGTGTGTGTGTGTGTGGGTCCCGGGGGGAGGGGGGGGGAGCGTCCCGGTGGGAGAGCGGGAGCGGCGCTCGGGGTCCCGGGGGGGGGCGCTGGGGCCGGGGGGGGCGGGAGGGGCAGCGGGGCCCGCGCTCGCGTTGGGGGGGGGGGGGGGGGCGCCCCCGGTCCGTGCCCTGGGATGGGGGGGGGGGTGTCACACACACGACACCGCGACGTGACCCCGCGGGGGCGCGAGCGGCTCCGTGACGTGCTGCCGGGCGGCCCCGCGCCGTGACGTCAGAGCGCCGTCCCGTGACGTCACGGCGCCGTTCCGCCGCGGGTGACGCAGGCGGCGCAGGCCCCGCCCACTGGCCGCGGCGCCCCAGCTGTCGCCATGGCGACCGCCGCTCTCGCGAGAGCAGGGCCGGAGCCGGCGGCCGCGCGGGGCATTGTGGGGCGGCGCGGGGCATTGTGGGGCGATGCGGCTGCGAGTGGCGGCGGGCGGCCCCGCGGCGCTGAAGGTGCTGGCGGCTGCCGGGGCAGCCGCCGCCCCGGTGCGGCTCGTCTGGGGCGGCCCCTCCGTGGAGACGGTGGCGGCTGCCGCCGCTGCTGCTCCCCGCTCCGGTAGGGACCCGCTGGCACCGGCCCCGGCGAGCTCCCCCCTTCGGCGGGGCCCGTCGGGCCTGACGGCCTCTGCGGATCGGCCCCTCGCCGCGCTGAGCGCCCCGTGGGTGCCCGCCCTGGAGCTGGACAGCGGCACCGTCCTCTTCTCCCCCAACGCCATCTGCCAGTGAGTACCGGGGGGGCGGCCCCGGAGCCTCCAGCTGCCCCCCACACCGCCCCCCGGGGCCTCCAGCTGCCCCCACACCGCCCCCCGGAGCCTCCAGCTCCATTACGCCCCCTTACAGCCTCCTCCTCCTCCCCAGGTTCTTCTTCCTGGCCCGCGGCGAGGAACCCACCGACCTGACGAACCAGTGGCTGGAGTGGGAGGCCACTGAGCTGCAGGTGGGTGCCCCGGGGTTACAGTGGTGGTTGTTCCACCCACCCCCCCCCCCCCCATCACACACCATCCCCGGCCTATCTGACCCCCCTCCCACTCTGTCTGCTCCCAGCCGGCCGCCTCGGCCGCCCTGTATGCACAGCTGGTGCACGGCAAGAAGGGGCTGGAGGCGGTGGGGGCCTTGGGGAAGCTGCTGACCCACATAGAGCAGAATTTATCCAGGAGAGGCACTGCCTACCTCGCTGGGGTGAGTGGGACTGTGGGTTGCGGGGACACCCCCCCAATCCCTGGGGCAGGGGAATCTTCTCCCTGGAGGGCTGAGCTCTCTGCTGCCCGCCCCGAGCCTGGGCTGGGGCTGCCTCAAGGCCTGACGCTGCTTCTCTGGCCCAGGATGCCGAGTCGGTGGCCGATGTGGTTGTGTGGGGCACCTTGTTCCCTATCCTGCAGGACGAGACCAGCCTGCCGAGTAAGAGCGAAACAGGGGTGCCAAGGGGGAGCGTTGCGTGTCTTCCAGGTGGCCAAGAAGGCCAATGGTGTCCTGGCTTGTATCAGCACTAGCGTGGCCAGCAGGGACAGGGAAGGGATCTGACCCCTGTGCTGGGCACTGGTGAGGCCGCCCCTCGATGAGTGGGTTCAGTTTTGGGCCCCTCACCCCAAAAAGGCCCTTGAATGAGTCGAGCGTGTCCAGAGAAGGGCAACGGAGCTGGTGCAGGGTCTGGAGCACAGGTCTGATGGGGAGCGGCTGAGGGAACTGGGGGGGTTTAGTGTGGAGAAGGGGAGGCTGAGGGGAGACCTCCTGGCCCTCTGCAACTCCCTGAAAGGAGGGTGCAGAGAGGGGGGAGGAGTCTCTTGAGCCAAGGAGCCAGCGGCAGGCCAAGAGGGAATGGCCTCAAGCTGCGCCAGGGCAGGGTCAGACTGGCTCTTAGGAAGGATTTCTTTGCAGAAGGGGCTGTTGGGCGTTGGAATGGGCTGCCCAGGGCAGGGGGGGAGTCCCCATCCCTGGAGGGGTTGAAGAGTCGGGTTGAGCCAGCGCTGAGGGATCTGGTGGAGTTGGGAACGGTCAGGGGGAGGTTCATGGTGGGGCTGGAGGAGCTTCAAGGGCTTTTCCAACCGGGATGATTCTGGGATTCCTATGGCTGTGAGAATCCTGCTGCTCTCTTTTGCTCCCCAAGGCGAGCTGCAGGCACTGAGGAGCTGGTTCCAGAGCATGACGATCTCTGAGGCCTGCAGGAAAGCTGTCGACTCCGTTCTGGTTCCCAAGGCGCTGCTGGAGTTCAAGTCCTACCTGCAGAAGCAGCCTCCACCCTGCCTGGCCATGGAAAGAGCCACCAGTAACGAACCCGAGGTGCAGCCCTGTCCCCGCCCCCTACTCAAACCCTGGCCTGGGGACGGGTCCCCGCGGGGCTGGTGGCGACAGGCACGCAGCCCCTCACTGCCACCAGCCTTCCCCACAGGAGGAAGAAGGTTCTGAGCGTGCCCTGACGGAGGAGGAAATCGCAGCTGCTGCGGAAGCCTGGGCCCGCGGTGCCGCGGCCCTGCCCAAGCCCTGGCAGCCTCAGAAACCTGTGTGAGTCCCAAGATGCGGCGAGGGCTGGCTGTCCCGGACCTCCGAGGGGCCTGGCAGGGGCTGGTGCCACATTGTTCTGGGTTGGGGCGGCCTCCTTTTGCTCTTTGTGACTGTTCCTGTCCGTGCCAGGCTGCCCGTGGAGGGCATGAGGAACGTCCTGATCACCAGCGCTCTGCCCTACGTCAACAACGTCCCCCACCTTGGCAACATCATCGGCTGCGTCCTCAGCGCCGACACCTTTGCCAGGTGAGACTTGGATGCAAAAAAACTTATTGGGGCTGTGGGAACGTCGTGGGGGGGCTGTGCTGCCCCCACCCCAACACCTCCATGGGTGTCACGGGCCCTGCCTGCAGGTACTGCCGCCTGCGGAACTGGAACACGCTGTACGTGTGTGGCACGGATGAGTACGGCACGGCCACCGAGACCAAGGCGGTGGAAGAGGGGCTGACGCCCCAAGAGATCTGCGACAAGTACAACGCCATCCACGCTGACATTTACCGCTGGTTCAACATCTCCTTCGACTACTTCGGCCGCACCACCACGCCCTACCAGACAACGTGAGCGGCTGCATCAACCGGGGGCTCGCGTGGAGGGGGGCTGGTGCTGGGGAATGTTGGGGGGGGGGAACCCCAACATGCCTGGCTGGGGATGCTCTATGGCTCCCCAGGGTTCCCTGGCTGATGGGGGCTGCCCCCTCTCCTCTTCCTCTCCTGTCCCAGGATTGCCCAGGACATCTTCCAGCGTTTGCTGGCCCGTGGTTTCCTGCTGCAAGACACTGTGGAGCAGCTGCGGTGTGAGGACTGTCAGCGGTTCCTGGCCGACCGCTTCGTGGAGGGCACCTGCCCCTTCTGCAGCTATGAGGAGGCTCGGGGGGACCAGTGTGATAAATGTGGCAAACTCATCAATGCCGTGGAGCTGAAGGTGGGACTGGATCCCTCTGGGGAGCACCCAAACCACCCACCCCTGCCCCCAGCCTCGCCCTGGGCTCCCTCCAACCTGTTTTTTCTCCTGCCAGAATCCGCAGTGCAAACTCTGCAGGGGGGTCCCTGTGGTGAAACCAACCCAGCACCTCTTCCTGGACCTACCCAAGGTGAGCTTCATCCCCAGGGGAGTGGGGAGGGGCTGGGGCACCCTCGGGTACCTCTCACCACCCTGTTGTGTTCCCCCGCAGCTGGAGGAGCAGCTGGAGCCTTGGCTGGAGCAGTCCTGGGCCACGGGGGACTGGACGGCCAACGCTCGCTACATCACTCGCTCCTGGATCCGGGATGGGCTCAAACCCCGCTGCATCACCCGCGACCTGAAGTGGGGCACGCCTGTGCCCCTCGACGGCTTCCGCGACAAGGTGGGTCTCACCTGGCTCCTCGGTTCACAGAATCCCAGAATCGTTCAGGTTGGAAAAGACTCTTGGGATCATCGAGTCCAACCCTCAGCCCGACTCCACAAAGTTCTCCCCTACCCCACATCCCTCCACAGCTCATCCAAACGGCCCTTAAACACCCCCAGGGGTGGGGACTCCACCCCCTCCCTGGGCAGCCTGTTCCACTCTCTGACCACTCTGGCGGGGAAACATTTTTCCCTCCTGTCCAGCCTGACCCTCCCCTGTTGCAGTTCAAAGCCGTTCCCTCTCGTTCTGTCACTAATCCCCTGGGAGCAGAGACCAGCCCCAACCTCTCCACAACGTCCTTTCAGGGAGCTGCAGAGAGTGATGAGGTCTCCCCTCCCCTTCTCCTCCTCACACTGAACAGCCCCAGCTCCTTCCATCGCTCCTCACAGGATTTATTCTCCAGCCCCTTCCCCAGCTCGTTGCCCTCCTCTGCCCTCGCTCCAGCCCCTCGAGATCTCTCTGGGATTGAGGTGCCCAAACCTGGACACAACCCTCCAGGTGTGGCCTCACCAGTGCAGAGCACAGGGGGGACGTTGTCATCGGCCCTGGGGCTATTTACAATTGTGTTTGAGAAATTCAGGAATTTCAGATATCTTTGGAATGTTGATATTAATGTGGTTGTCTTACTGCAGCATTCTCCTGGCGAAACTGTCTGCTCGCAGCTGGGATGGACACACGCTTTGCTGGGTCAAAAACTGGCTGATGGCCGGGCCCAAAGAGTTGTGGGGAAGGGAGTTAAATCCAGTTGGCGGCCGGTCACGAGTGGTGTCCCCCAGGGCTGGGTTTTGGGGCTGCTCCTGTTTAACATCTTCATTGATGCTCTGGACGAGGGGATCGAGTGCCCCCTCAGTCAGTTTGCAGGTGACACCCAGTTGGGTGGGGGTGTTGGTCTGCTCGAGGGTGGGGAGGGTCTGCAGAGAGACCTGGGCAGGCTGGAGCGATGGGCTGAGCCCAGCTGGGGGAGTTTCACTAAGGGCAAATGCCGGGTGCTGCCCTTGAGCCACAACAACCCCCAGCAGCGCTCCAGGCCTGGGGAGGAGTGGCTGGAGAGCTGCCGGTCAGAGAGGGACCTGGGGGGGATTGGTAATGAGCCAGCAGTGTGCCCAGGTGGCCAAGAAGGCCAGTGGCATCCTGGCTTGTACCAGCACCAGCGTGGCCAGCAGGGACAGGGGAGGGATCTGACCCCTGTGCTGGGCACTGGTGAGGCCGCCCCTCGATGAGTGGGTTCAGTTTTGGGCCCCTCACCCCAAAAAGGCCCTTGAATGAGTCGAGCGTGTCCAGAGAAGGGCAACGGAGCTGGTGCAGGGTCTGGAGCACAGGTCTGATGGGGAGCGGCTGAGGGAACTGGGGGGGTTTAGTGTGGAGAAGAGGAGGCTGAGGGGAGACCTCCTGGCCCTCTGCAACTCCCTGAAAGGAGGGTGCAGAGAGGGGGGAGGAGTCTCTTGAGCCAAGGAGCCAGCGGCAGGCCAAGAGGGAATGGCCTCAAGCTGCGCCAGGGCAGGGTCAGACTGGCTCTTAGGAAGTATTTCTTTGCAGAAGGGGTTGTTGGGCGTTGGAATGGGCTGCCCAGGGCAGGGGGGGGAGTCCCCATCCCTGGAGGGGTTGAAGAGTCGGGTTGAGCCAGCGCTGAGGGATCTGGTGGAGTTGGGAACGGTCAGGGGGAGGTTCATGGTGGGGCTGGAGGAGCTTCAAGGGCTCTTCCAACTGGGATGATTCTGGGATCTGTCCCTGGGTGTCCCCTGCTCACGTATCACTCTCCCCTCAGGTTTTTTACGTGTGGTTTGATGCTCCCATTGGCTACTTGTCCATTACGGCCAACTACACAGAGCAGTGGGAGAGGTGGTGGAAGAACCCACAGCAGGTAGGAGCCTGGTGCTGCTGCAGGGTGGGGGTAGGGACAGAGCTGGCTGCTGGGGTCCACTGATGTCCTCCCCCCCTCCTGCCTCTCCCCACTGTCAGGTTGAGCTCTACAACTTCATGGCCAAGGACAACGTCCCCTTCCACAGCGTCATATTTCCCTGCTCACTCTTGGGTGCTGACGACAACTACACCCTGGTGAACCACCTCATTGCTACAGGTACTGGGGGGGCCATCAGGGATTGGGGCAGGGGGGGGTCTCCGCACTTCACCGCTTTCCCTCGGCACTGGGAATGGTCCAGTCTGTCCCGCGTGGGCATGAAACTGCATCTGCCCTCCTGGACTTGGGAGCCCCTTTGAGCATCTCCCCATGTTGTGGGGCTGTTCCCTGCCTGGGAGGGGACTGGGGCCCACGGTGGGGTCTCTCCTGCCCTCCCCAGAGTACCTGAACTACGAGGATGGGAAGTTTTCCAAGAGCCGGGGTGTGGGAGTGTTTGGGGACATGGCCAAGGACACGGGCATCCCCGCGGACATCTGGCGCTTCTACCTGCTGTACCTGCGGCCCGAAGGGCAGGACAGCGCCTTCTCCTGGAGCGACCTCATGCTCAAGAACAACTCGGAGCTGCTGAACAACCTGGGCAACTTCATCAACAGGTTCTGGGACACCCGGGTGGGTGGCGGGGGCCATCTCTGTCCCCAAGCTGTGCTCATCCCTGCGCTGTCTTTGTCCCCAGAGCTGGCATGTTTGTGTGCAAGTTCTTTGGTGGCACCGTCCCCAACATGGTCCTGATGCCGGATGACAAGCGGCTCTTGGCTCGGGTCACCCTGGAGCTGCGCCAGTACCACCAGCTACTGGAGAAAGTCCGGTGGGTCGCTGGAACTGGGCTGAACTGGGAGGGTGGGAGGGCAGAGACCTGACGCTCACCCCCCCTCTATCCCCCCACCAGCATCCGCGATGCTCTCAGGTGTATCCTTAGCATCTCTCGCCATGGCAACCAGTACATCCAGGTGAATGAGCCCTGGAAGTGGATCAAGGGGGATGAAAATGACAGGTAGGGAGAGATGGGGGGGCTGGGGGGGCGGGGCTGGGACCTGGCACTGATGGCTTCCTGCCCCCCCAGGCAGCGTGCGGGCACGGTGACCGGCGTGGCGGTGAACATGGCTTCCGCGCTGGCCGTCATGCTGCAGCCCTACATGCCCAGCGTCAGCTCGGCCATCCAGGAGCAGCTCCGCATCCCCCCGGAGTGTTTTGTCCTGAGCCACGATTTCACCTGCACCCTGTCCCCTGGGCACCGCGTGGGCACCGTAGGTGGGGGGGGTGGGAAGGGCAGGCTCTGCCCCCTCCCCGGGCAGTGGGGGGGGGGGGGGGTAGGATGGGGGATGCTGACCCCCTGCATGGGTGACCCCTCTTCTTCCTGGCTCCAGGTGAGCCCCCTCTTCCAGAAGCTGGAGAACGACCAGGTTGAAGCTCTGCGCAAGCGCTTCAAGGGAGGGCAGGTGAGTGGGGGCTGCAGTAGCCCCCCCACCCCAGCTCGTGTCCTGGCCTCCCCACCTCTGCTCTCTGCCATCTCTCCACTTCCAGCCTGAAGATCTCGGGCTGTAGAGCCCTGAGGGACCCCCTGGTGCTGCCTGGGGGGTGCTGCAGCAGCTCCCCCCAGCATGTGGGGGGTGGGTGCAGAGCTCTGCACTTTCAGAGCTCCAATTTCTGTCCTTCCACAGGCCAAACAGACCCCCCCGGCCTCAGAACCAGCCACTGTCGTGGCTCCAGGGGACCCCCAGCTGATCCAGGAGCTGACAGAGGAGGTGGCCAAGCAGGTGAGTGGCCAGGGGTAGGGGGGCTGGCCCTGTCTTCCCCTTATCACCTCCCCGCCCCCCGCAAGCCCTTATCACCCCCCTGCTCCCTCCCCAGGGCAACCACGTTCGGCAGCTGAAGGCCAACAAGGCGGAGAAGGCCCAGATCGACGCAGAGGTGGCCAAGCTGCTGGAGCTGAAGAAGCAGCTGGCGCTGGCAGAGGGTAAAAGCCCTGAAGTCCCTGTGCCCAAGGGCAAGCGGAAGAAGTAGCCTGCGGCTCCTCCGTGGTGGGGAGCGGCCCCAGAGACCATCCTGGTGGTTATAAGTGTAATAAAACGCAAAAACTGTACAGTCGCGTGCGGAAGCGGTGCCCGCCCCCCAGCATCAGTCTGTGCCGGGGGGGCCGTGCCCCTCCAGTTCCTGGCTGCCCCCCCGGGGCAGGGCCGGCGCCTCAGCCCGGCGGAGGTTGACGATGCGGTCGATGAGGGCTGCCCGGGTGTGCTCCACCTCGGCGCTGAGCCGCCGGATCTGCTCCCGCAGCTGCTCGTTGTGGGCCGTCAGCTCCAGCACCCGCTGCTCGTTGGCCTGTTCCCGGCGCTTGGCCAGCTCCCGGCTGGCCACCGAGCCGCTGCACCTCTTCCTCTTCACCCCGCGCCCCGCAGCTGAATCCTCATCCTCCTCCTCGGCGCCCCGCTGGGTCGGGGGGCTCCTGGAGGCCGCGCTGGCCGGTCCCGCCGGCTCCGTGCTGGTTGGGCTCTCTGGCCCCAGCAGCTCCAGCAGCTCCGCGGCCAGGGCCGTGTCCAGCTCGGGGCCCCCGCCAGCCCCCTCTGTGCCCCACAGCGGAACCAGCTCTGCCTGCGGGGAGAGAACAGGAACCAGCCCCGGGTGACGGGTGTCCCCCACCCTGTGCCCCTCTCCGGGGGTCTGCCCCGCTGCTCACCTGCTCTGTCCCCCAGGGAGGGGAGGGCCCACTGGGCTCTGCTGCTGCCAGCACCTCCTCCAGGTCCTGGTACCAGGCCTCCAGCTCCCAGCCGGGTCCCCCCACAGGCAGCCCCTCGGCTGCCATCGTCACCTCCAGGCCAGGGCAGGGCTGGGAAGGGGGCGGGGGGGTTAAGTCAGACCCGGATCCTTGGGAATCACAGAATCATTCATGAACCCTCAGGATCAGCGAGTCCAACCCTCAGCCCGACTCTACAAAGTTCTCCCCTACCCCACATCCCCCCACAGCTCATCCAAACGGCCCTTAAACCCCCCCAGGGGTGGGGACTCCACCCCCTCCCTGGGCAGCCTGTTCCACTCTCTGACCACTCTGGCGGGGAAACATTTTTCCCTCCTGTCCAGCCTGACCCTCCCCTGTTGCAGTTCAAAGCCGTTCCCTCTCGTTCTGTCACTAATTCCCTGGGAGCAGAGACCAGCCCCAACCTCTCCACAACGTCCTTTCAGGGAGCTGCAGAGAGTGATGAGGTCTCCCCTCCCCTTCTCCTCCTCACACTGAACAGCCCCAGCTCCTTCCATCGCTCCTCACAGGATTTATTCTCCAGCCCCTTCCCCAGCTCGTTGCCCTCCTCTGCCCTTGCTCCAGCCCCTCGAGATCTGTCTGGGATTGAGGTGCCCAAACCTGGACACAACCCTCCAGGTGTGGCCTCACCAGTGCAGAGCACAGGGGGACTGTCACCTCCCTGCTTCTGCTGGCCACACTGGTGCTGGTACAAGCCAGGATGCCGTTGGCTTTCTTGGCCACCTGGGCACATGCTGGCTCATTATCAATCCCCCCCAGGTCCCTCTCTGACTGGCAGCTCCAGCCACTCCTCCCCGAGCCTGTAGCCACGCAGGGGGTTGTTGTGGCCCAAGGGCAGGACTTGGCACTTGGCCTGTTGAAGCCCGGTCCCTTTGGCCACCGACCCGATCTATCCGAGTCTATCCCCAGCCCTGGGGCGTTGCTCCCCACGGGGGGCTTCGGTCCGGGAGTCCCAGGGTGCCGCCCTCCCCCCTTACCTGCTCTCAGGTGTGGTGGCCGACGAGGACGCACTTTCTCCTGGATGCCTGGGGAGGGGGGACACAGGGTCAGGTTTTGCTCCTTCCCCCCCGCCCCCAACCACCACCGCGCGGCGGGTGGGGGGATCCCCAGGGGCTCGCAGCACCCACCCCACTCCCGGGGGTCCCGCCAGCTCGGCGGGGGGGGGGGTGGGGTGGGGTGTGAGTGTGCCCCGAGGGCCATTGTCCCGCGGGGGCGGCCTGCGGCCTCCCCGGGAGCTCCGTTTCCCCCCCACAAAGGGCAGGACGGGATGTCTCCGTCTGCGCCCCCGCCCGCACTCGGGACCGGCTCCTCCGCCCCGTCCCCCCGCACCTTCCTGGGCGGTCCCGGTTCCCCGCGGCTCCGCTCCGAGCGCTGCCCCCCCCCGCTCATCCTCGTCCGCATCGTCCCGCGTTGCTCCGCTCCGGCCGCGCGCGCGCCCGCCCCAGCCCCTTTTTAAGGGTCCCGGCGTGACGCAACGCGCGCGCCGGCCGCAGCCAATGGGTGCTCACCGCGCCGTGACGGGCGGGGCCGCGGGAGCCAATGGGGAAGGGGGGAGGGCGGGGCGAGCGCCACCGCCCCCCCGAGCGGGAGCGGCCCCCGCGGGCCGCGCGCCCGGGGCTGAGTCACGCGGGCGGATGATGCAACGGCGGGAAACCGGCCCCGCCCCCGCCTTAAAGGGCCCGCGGCGGCGGCGGCGGTGGTGGGAGGGGCGGGGCGGGCGGCACCGGCCTCCTACAGCCTCGGGGTGGGGGGTCCGGAGGACCCGGTGGGGCCTCCGGCCCCGCTCGGAGCCCCCCCGGTCCAGAGCCCCGGTGCTGCCCCGTGCCCCCCCCCCCCCCCCCCCCCCGCAAGGCACGCCGGGAGCGGATCCGCGCAGGCGCAGTGCGCGCTGCCCCCCCTCCCCCCGCTTCCGGGCACCGAGCGGGGACCCGGGACCCGGTGCCGGCGCCATGAACGCAGGTGGGTGGGGGGGGGCGCGGGCCGGGGCTTCCGGTCCCCTCCCCGCCCCCGTGGGGGGTGTCCAGCCCCCTGCCCGCCCCCCCCCGCCATGGGCCGCTCCGGCGGTGCCCGCCCACCCGGGGGGGGGAGATGTCACGGGGGGACCTGCCCCCCCCCCCACCTCCCATGGCTGCTGCGAGGGCTCGTCCCCCGCCCCCCCCTTCCGTGCTCCCCCCCCCAGCACCTGCTCTGGGGGAATGTGACCCCCATCCTGCTGGCAGCGTGGAGGGGGCTTGGCCCCCTGACCCCCCCCCCCCAAAGTTTTTGGGGGTGCGGTGACCCTGCTGCCCCCATCCCCTCCCTGAAATGCTCCCGTTGGGGGGGGGGAGGCGGGGGGGGGGCGGAGCTGGAGAGGGTCTCCCGTGTGTCCCTGCAAGGAGAAGGGCACAGCCTGGGGGTACCGGGGCGGGGGGCAGGACCCCGGGGTCCCTTTTCCGGAGGGGTGTCTCGATGTTTGGGTGCTGCCCCCCCCGTTGGGCCCTTCGTGGGTGCTGCCCCCCCCCCCGTCTGTAGCGCCCTGCATGGGTGCTGTGTGTCCCCCCTGTCTTTAGGGCCCTGTGTGGGTGCTGTGTGTCCCCGCCCCCCCCCATCTGTAGGGCCCTGTATAGGTGCTGTGTGTCCCCCCCCATCTCTAGAGCCCTGTGTGGGTGCTGTGTGTCCCCCCCCACCATCTCTAGAGCCCTGTATGGGTGCTGTGTGTGCCCCCCCATCTCTAGAGCCCTGTGTGGGTGCTGTGTGTCCCCCCCCATCTCTAGAGCCCTGTGTGGGTGCTGTGTGTCCCCCCCCATCTCTAGAGCCCTGTGTGGGTGCTGTGTGTCCCCCCCCCCATCTCTAGAGCCCTGTATGGGTGCTGTGTGTCCCCCCCCATCTCTAGAGCCCTGTGTGGGTGCTGTGTGTCCCCCCCCATCTCTAGAGCCCTGTGTGGGTGCTGTGTGTCCCCCCCCCCATCTCTAGAGCCCTGTGTGGGTGCTGTGTGTCCCCCCCCCATCTCTAGAGCCCTGTGTGGGTGCTGCCCCCTCCCCAGAGCCTGCTCTGAGTCTCTCTGCCCGCAGAGACCCACCGGGCAGCGCCGGGGCACCGACCGCAGACGCCGCAGCCCGTCGGCCACGGGCTTCACACCGAGATGTCCGCAGGGATAAGCAGGTGAGAGGGGCCCCCCCCATCCTGCACCCCCGTGCTGGTGCCCCCAGCCCCCCCCCGCCGGGGATTAGGGCCAGCAGCAGCTGTTTGCCTTTTAGCTGCCGTTCCTCGACGGCGTTTTGTAGGTCACTGTTCTCCCCTCCTGCCCCAGATGCCAGGATTAGTAGGTCGGGGGGAGGCTGATAAAGGGGGGGGGGGGGACAGCTGCTGCCCCCAGTCCTGCTCCACTTCCCTGCGCACCCACTCCCCCACGCTCCTGCTCTGTGGCCTCTGTGACCCCCCCCCGAGGCCTCCCGCTGCTGCTTTATGGCTCTGAACACCCCTGGGTGCCCTCCCAGCCCTTCCCCGGTGCCCTGGGGCGGGGGCTCCTGCCAAGTCCTGTTGCCCCATCTGCTTGACCCCCCCGCCCCGGCTCGCGGTGTGACCCCCCCGGCAGTGCCCACCGCAGGCGTTCGAGCGTCGAGGGGGCACAATGAGCAGCGGCGATGACCGCGCCAGCACAGACCACCCCGTGTGCCCGTCGGCCGGGCCCGTGCCCATGGGCTGGGAGCGCAAGGTGGAGGAGGGCTCCGTGTGCTACATCAGGTAGGAGCACGCCCCGACCCCCCGCCAACCCCCTCCCTGGCCCCCGCTCATCCCCTGTGCCCCCCCCAGCCCCAGCAGCACTGCACTGACCTCACTGGAGCACGCCCCGACCCCCCGCAACCCCCTCCCTGGCCCCCAACCCCCTCCCTGTGCCCCCCCAGCCCCAGCAGCACCGCACTGACCTCACTGGAGCAGCCCCCGACCCCTCCTGCCCCCCTCCCTGGCCCCCACTCACCCCCTGTGCCCCCCCCAGCCCCAGCAGCACCGCACTGACCTCACTGGAGCACGCCCCGACCCCCCCTGCCCCCCTCCCTGGCCCCCACTCACCCCCTGTGCCCCCCCAGCCCCAGTGGCACCGCGCTGACCTCGCTGGAGCAGACCTGCGCCTACCTCCTGGCCGATGGGACCTGCAAGTGTGGCCTCGAGTGTCCCCTCAACATGCACAAGGTGCGGGGGGTGGGCCAGTCGCCAGACGGCTTTGGGAGTCCCTGTGGGGTGGCCGGTTGCCACCCTCAGCTTGCCCTGTCCCTCCAGGTGTTTAACTTCGACCCCGGGGCGGCCGTGGCTGGGCGGGGGGCCCAGGGCCAGCGGGACATGACCAAACTCTGCAATCACCGCCGGAAAACAGCGGCCATGGCCACGCTGTACCGCAGCGTGGAGGGCGCCCTGGGCCCCTGCCACCCAGGCACAGGTACTGGGGTCCCCTGGCCCGTCCTCCCCCCAGTTCCCGTTGTCCCGCTTGTCCCTGTCACCCCAAACATCTCCCGGTTGTGCCTGTCCGGTCCCAAACCCTCCAGGTCTCCCTTGTACCTCCTGGCTTCTCACCACCCGTCCCAGTCCCCTCAGCACCCTCCTGGTTTCCCCATCTTTCCCAGGGCTCCTCTGTCTTCTCTGTCACATCCTGCCCCCCCCCCCTCCCGATCTTTCCTGTCCCCCCCCCCCCAACACCTTCCCAATCCATCCCAATTTAGGGCTAGGGGTGCCCAGGCTCTGCTGGTGCCCGCTTGACCCCCGTGTCCCCGTGGTTCCCCGCAGGTCCTGGCCTGAGCCCGCTGTTCTCAGCGGGGGGGCACCCGGCCGTGGTCCCCAGCACTGGTGTCCCCCCGCCCAGCACTGTCAGCGGCTTCCCCGGGGTCCCCCCGAGGACGAAGACCCCGGAGGCCACATCTACTCTCCTGGGGACCTGGCTCATCGCCCCACCCTTTCTTCGACCCCACGACATCATCCCCGGGGCCAACGGCAGCCCCAAGATGCAGCCACCTGCCAGCCCTCACTTTGGCCTCCGCTTGCCCCCCCCGCCAGATGTGGAGGCCCCCCCCAGATCCCCTGGGGTGCCCCTGACTGTGGGTAACCAGTGCCAGCACCCCACGGGCAGGTCTGGCAGCTGGGCAGCCCCCTCGCAGGGGGGGACTGGAGAAAACCCAGAGCTGGGGGGGCCGGGACCGTGTCTGCCGGCCAGTGCCCCCCAGGCCGGCGGGGTCGATGCTTCTGTCAGCGATGCCTTAACCCGCCAAAGCAGCAATAACCCACCAGTGCCCTTAGATGCTGCCCCGAGGGCGGGGGCTTTTTGGGGCTACCGCCAGCGAGCACCCCCTTCCCCGCCAGCAGCCTGCTGAGCTTGGCTGCCAAGGCCCAGCTGAGCAGCCCCGACCCCGCGCCGGCCCCGAGCACTTTACCCCCCTGCCCGCTCTCTCTCATGGGCGAGCAGGCTCCGGGCAGGGGGGCCCGGTGGCCCCCTGACCCCCAGGACCTGGCAGTGCACAGGGTGCCCCCCACGCCCAAAGGGCTGCACCCCGCAGTGACCCGGCAGCCACTCGCAGCCCTGCTGAGCCTGCTGGGTTGCCCCGGTGCAGGGGGAGGCCAGGGGGGGCCCAGCCTCCCCTCGGACCCCCTCCTGCCTGCCACCGATGGCTCACCCTGCCCTGGCACTGGGCTCCTGCCCGCCGGCCGGGACTTTGGTGGGCAGCTCCTGGGTCTCTTCGGGCAGCTGGCGGCATCTTCCGAACCCACCTCAGGGACCTCCCCGCAGTCAGAAGCCTCTGGCCATAACGACGGGCCAGGTATGTGGGGCAGCACCTGTGGGGAGCCGGGCTGGGGCAGATGTCCCTCAATGTCCCTCAATGTCCCTCGATGTGCCCGGGGACGGATCTTGCCCTGGGGTGGCAGCGGTGGTGGTGCTGGTGGTGGTGGGGGGATGCGGCTGTGGGTGGTGGGATCTGGCAGGATGTGATTGTGAATCTTGGGGGGGGGGGGGATGTGGTGGGGGGATGTGGCCGTGGGGACATGGTGGGACCCAGCACGACCCAGCCATGGGTGCTCGGAGCGGGGGGGGGACGTGGCTGTGGGTGTCTGGCAGGACGCGGTGGGTTGCACAGACGTGGCCGTGGCAGCCCCGTGCTCTGACCCGTCCCCTGCAGGTGCCGCAGCGTCTCCGTGTGTCCCCGAAGGTGCTGTGGCCCCAGGGGCTGCCACTGATGGGGAGGGGGGTGCTGGGGGGGCCACCGGGCTGCCCGCTGCCCCCTGCAACCAAGCCGGTAGCCTCTGTGGGCCAGGAGTAGGCACTGGGGGACTCCCTGCCAGCAGGCCCTTGTCCTGGGCCCATTGCGCTTCTCAGTAGCCATGGGCCAGCCCGCACCAGCCTGCGGGGGGGACCCCGAGGGGCCCGGCCTGCCCTCCCTGCTGGCAGCCTCCCTGCTCCCGCTGCCCCTCAGCATCCCCCTGCCCGCCCTGGGGCTGCCCTCGCCGGGGACCCTCCTCTCCACGCTGCTGCCCCCCCGGCCAGGGGAGAGGGGCCCTGAGGCGTCCCAAGGGCTGCGCGGCGCTGCCCGCCTGGCCCCTGCTCCTCTCCGCGCTGCCCACCTCGCTTGCCCTCCACCCCAAGCTGCTGGCCACCGGGCTGGGCCCCCCCCCGCTGAGCCTGCCCCTGCTGCCCCCCCCCCCCCGGTGAGACCGGCCCCTTTGCTCCTTCGCAACAGGGGGGTTGGTTGCCCCAGGGTAGGGAGGAGAGTGATGGGGGGGGCAGTTACTTGCCCTTTGCAGGGAGGAGGGTGAGGAGGAGAGTTTCCCCCTTCTAGGAGAGGGGGTGATGGTGCCTGGGGGGGTTTGCCCCCCCCCCCAGATGTGCGCTGTCAGATGCGTGTTTTACCCTGGGGAAGAGGAACGTCATCCCCAAGGTGCTGGCAGGGGGGATGTTTGTCCCTGGGGTGGGGGCAAGGGTGGGTCTTTGACCCGGGGGGGGAGAGTAGTGGAAGGTTTTAGCACGCAGGTTGGGGTAGAGGAAGAGTAGCTGCCCTTGAGGAGGAAGGTGGGGGTATTTATGTGCCCCCAGGAGGGCAGAGTCTTTGCCTCAGGGAGGGGGAGCTTGTCCCCCGGGCACGGGAGGAGGAGGAGGAGGAGGAGGATGGGTTGGTTTTGCCCTGGCAGCAGGGCCTGGGGGTGTCTCTGCCCCACATCTCGAGGGTGCCCCCAACTCGCCCCTCTTGCCAGCAGTCCAGCCTTGCCAGCCCCTCTGTGGCACCTACCTCGGCCGGCACCCCCCCACCCCGACTACTGAGGCCCCATGCGGGGAGGGCTGGGGCCCCCGACAGCCCCACAGGCACCCCAGAACGCCTCAACCTGCTGGGCCCCCCCCCGGCCAGCTCCCTGCTCAGCACCACGCTGCTGGGTGCCCTGGGAGCACCCCTGGGTGTTGGCGAAGGGGCCGCTTGGATGACGGGGGGGAGGGTGCTGGGTGCCCAGGGGGGGCGACATGCTGCCTGCTGGGGCGCAGGGGGTGCCCCCCCAGAACTGGGATAACATCCTGCTTCTCCCTCGTCTGCCCCAGGCAACCTGCTGGCGCTGAGCCCCCTGCTGCAGGATCAGCCGCTGCTGCCCCCCCCGCTGCCCCCCCTGGGCCCGGGACAGGGGTCCCCCCCGAGCACTGGCAGCCTCCAGAGCCTGCGGGTGAGATGCTGGGGCCCCGGGATTTTGGGGGGGGGTATGTGTGGGGGTGATGGGGCCAGGAGGTGTTTGTGGAAGGCATGGGAGGACACGGGAAAGGATGGGGGGAGGCCTAGGGTGGTCAGAGGGGGTAATGGAGGGATTTGGGGGTGTTGGGGGAACGGGGGGGCTTTGAAGGGTTGAGGGTGTTTGCCAGCTGAACATGAGCCAGCAGTGTGCCCAGGTGGCCAAGAAGGCCAGTGGCATCCTGGCTTGTACCAGCACCAGCATGGCCAGCAGGGACAGGGGAGGGATCTGACCCCTGTGCTGGGCACTGGTGAGGCCGCCCCTCGATGAGTGGGTTCAGTTTTGGGCCCCTCACCCCAAAAAGGCCCTTGAATGACTCGAGTGTGTCCAGAGAAGGGCAACGGAGCTGGTGCAGGGTCTGGAGCACAGGTCTGATGGGGAGCGGCTGAGGGAACTGGGGGGGTTTAGTGTGGAGAAGAGGAGGCTGAGGGGAGACCTCCTGGCCCTCTGCAACTCCCTGAAAGGAGGGTGCAGAGAGGGGGGAGGAGTCTCTTGAGCCAAGGAGCCAGCGGCAGGCCAAGAGGGAATGGCCTCAAGCTGCGCCAGGGCAGGGTCAGACTGGCTCTTAGGAAGGATTTCTTTGCAGAAGGGGCTGTTGGGCGTTGGAATGGGCTGCCCAGGGCAGGGGGGGAGTCCCCATCCCTGGAGGGGTTGAAGAGTCGGGTTGAGCCAGCGCTGAGGGATCTGGTGGAGTTGGGAACGGTCAGGGGGAGGTTCATGGTGGGGCTGGAGGAGCCTCAAGGGCTTTTCCAACCCGGGTGATTCTGGGGTTCTGTGGTGTTGGTGTGACGTGGGGGCCCTGGAAGTGCTGGGGAGACACGAAGGGAACCGACAAATGGGGGTGCAGGGAGGGTACGGCAACACGCAGAGCAGGAAGGAGGGTGGGGGAGAGACAGGGATGTGGGGGACACGTTGGGGGGGTCTGCTGATCCTCACTGCCCCCCAACAGCTGAGCCCCAGGTTCGTCTCCCCTGAGAAGTCGGCGACAGCGTTGGGTCCCGGTGCTGGAGGCTCCCCCAGCCCCCCCGCACCCCCCGGCCTCCCCGAGGACACCCCCGTGCCCTGTCAGGCCGAGCCGGGCAGCTCCAAACCAAGTGGGGGTGCCCGGGCGTGTCCCACCTCACGGCCCCCCCTCAAGCGGGGCCGACAGCGGACTGAGGGGCTCAGCAGGGAGACGCCGTCTCCCCGTGGGCCCCCCAGCACCAGGAGCCCCCGGCGTGGGGCTCCCCGGGGGGGCTGGGGTGCTCGGCGGCACTTCGACGGGCGGGGGGGTGATAGGGTTGAGAAGGGGCTTCCACCTGCGCCCCCCCCAGCCCCCCACCCCGCCTGGCGCTGCAACGGGGACATCCTGGCCGCTGAGCAGCAGCCTGGAGCGGAGACCAAGGTACTGGGACCTACTGGGATCCATTGAGCAATACTGGATCTTGCTGGGGGGATACTGGGATCTGTTGGGTTGGATATAAAGACTCACTTAAGCCAGTGGGGATATACTGGGAGGCACTGGGGGGCTCTTGTGTGTGTACTGGGGGCCATTGCATGCCACTGGGGGGCAATGGGAGTGTGTGCTGGGGGGGGTGTATAGTGGGCGAGACACTGGGACCCACTGGGGATATTGGGGGCCCCTGGGGAGGGCAACTGGGAGGGCACTGGGAGTAGGTGCTAGGGGGAAGGCAGGACTCTGGGAGCTGTAGGGAGACACTGGGTGCACTGGGAGACAGTGGGGTGCTGGGGACCCCCGTGCTGACACCCCCCCCTTGCACAGGGGAGCTCCCCGCATCCGCGCCGATCCTGCCGGGGCTGGAGGAGGAGAGCAAGGTGAGCGTGGGGCACCCGGGGAGCCCTGCCCTGTTCCCCCCCCGCCCCCCTTCCTCTGTCGTGTGCCCCCCCCTTTCCCCTGCCCTGTCCCCCCCCTCCCCGGCCTGACCCCCTGCTCCTTGCAGCACCCCCCGGCCCAGCGCCCACCTGGAGACGCTGCAGCGGAGGGGGGTCAGCGCTGACCCGGGGGCTGGCGCCGCTGTAAGTGGGGAGAAGGACGTTGGGGGAGGGGGGGGGAGTTGGGGGGGGGGGCAAGAAGGGAAGGGTGACTGGGGCAGTGCTGGGGGAGACGTGGGTGTCTGCCCTGACCTTCTCAATCATCTGCCCCCCCCCCAGGTAGACCGGGCTGTGGCTCCGCGCCCGTGGCCCGGCCGCCCCGTCAAGAACCGCTGGAGGAAGCTGCTGACGTGACAGTGCTGGGGTGGGGGCACCCCCAGCCCCCACCTATGGACCGGGGGGGGGTCACAGCCCCCTCCCCACCGCTGCAGGCCACAGGCACCCCCAGCACACCTTGGCTGCAGGCACGTCCTGATCGCCTGGGTCTCCCCCACCCCCCGGCAGAGTGTGGCAGCCCCCTCCCCAGACAAAGCACTTCTGAAGCCATTTTCCATATGGGGGGGGTGGTCAACAGTGCCTCCCCCCCCCTCAGGAAACCCCCACGCTGGGGGACAGGATTGGTGCTGGGGGACGTGCCCTGCACCGGGGGTCCTGCGACCCCCCCTGCTACCTCAGGCTTGAGGGGGGGGTCGTGGCCCCAGGGCCAGATCTGCTCAGGGTTAGTTTAGCGCCAGGTTCTCCCTCACCAAAAACGAGGTTCCCCCCCGCCCCGTCCCACCCCCCCAGTACCAGCAATAATCATCTCCCCCAGCCTGGGGGGGCTGTGTGCCCCTGCCCTGGGCCGCCCCCACCCCCTCGGGGTCGTCCCCATTCCCCCCCCACAATCCCCGGCCCCACGGGTGACAACGAGGAGACGTTCCCCCGTGGGTCGCAGCTTCCCCCCAGAGCCGTTGGATTTAGTGCCACCAGGAGGCTGCGGGGGGGCGGGTGAGGGGGGTGTGGGGGTGAGGGGGGGGGTTACGCACCATTAAAAGCTGCATTTGAACCCCGGTGGCTGCGCCCCACTCGCGCCTCGGGTGATGCTGATGGGGACACGCTGTCAGCTGGGCTGTCGATGTAGATGGCGTGGGGGGGGGCACAGAGACCCCCCCCCTGGGTGGGTGTGGAGGTGGGGAGGATTCCCAGGGGGTTGCAGGGCCTGGGGGAGGTCAGGGATCCTGGTGGGGGGGTCTGTGGGGTGCTCTCACTTCTGCATTCCCTTCACGCAGGCTTCTGTCAGCCAGACTGGGGAGATGGCAGAGCCCCGGGTCTGCATCGTCCTGTCTGTGATCTGTAGGGGGGTGAGGGGGGGGAAGGAGGGTGAGCTGGGGGGGGACACACCCCAATCCCATCCACCCCAGGGGGTGTTGGTGGGACCCACCTCCTCCATCAGCTGCTCCCTGTGGCCTCTCCAGCACCTGCCCCGAAACTCCGCGAGGGCACTTGGTGGCTGGAGGGGGGGGGGGATGTGGAAGCTCAGGAGCGGGGGGTGCCGGTGTCCCACCCCCCTCCCAGGATGTCCCTGGTCACACCACTTATTAGTAACACCACGTTACTAATAACGAAGACAAATCTTGTCTTTAAATCCTTTAGGGAAGCTGCTAAAGCAGGGTCATATTCACCCTTTTGTTACTAATAATGAAGAAAAATCCTCTGTCAGGGAGCATTTTGCAGGATGCTCCACACCCAGATGAGCTGTTCTGCAGCCCTGGACACCTTTGGCCACGTCGATGTGCTCTAACGAGCTGCCCCCAGAGCTGCCCCGGAGCTGTCAGGGCCAGGCCTGGGGACGTGAACACTTGAGACTCAGGCAAGGCTTTGGAACACGGGTGACGGGAGCGAGTCTGCGCCGAAAGAATCTGCGCCTCTGCTCCGAAAGGGAGGTCGGGGTGTGCAGAGCGAAGGAGGGAGCTGGGAAAGGTGGTGAGGCTGTCCTAGCAGGAGAAGTTCACACAGGGGTGGAAGCTGTGAGGGGACAGATGCCCCTCACGTAAGAGACGTTCGCACACATCCTGTCCCTGGACCCCAGGGAGCGGAGCTCAGCACCGCCCTCTCCCCGTCCCCTCCTCAGGAAGCTGCAGAGAGCTGCGAGGTCGCCCCTCTATTATATATATAAGATATAATATTATATATATATTATATAATATATATATAATATATAGTATCTATTTTATATATATAATATATATTAAAAATATATATATAATAGACCCTTCTATTATTCTAATAACCCAAATATTATTCTAATAACCAGAATGAGTATACCTGACATCAGGAGGCCATTTATATACATTTAAATGTTTTATACTGTTATATTACATTTAAGTGTATAGAGGTAGCTGTTAACGACGGCTTAATTAAGCATTTGAAGTGCTCTGGAGGTTTTCTGGGTGTTTACTGATGCAGGTTCCTGTCAACAGAGAGGGGGCTGATCTCTGTGCCTGCCACTGATAAAAAGCGCAGTTAAAAACTGTGAAAACACAACTGGTTCGTAATCCAGGGATTTGAAACCTGATCTAAAACCACTGAGATTAGGCTGCATTTCTCCCCTTTCTGTGATGGAGGCCGCCCCTCGATGAATGGGTTCAGTTTTGGGCCCCTCACCCCAAAAAGGCCCTTGAATGACTCGAGCGTGTCCAGAGAAGGGCAACGGAGCTGGTGCAGGGTCTGGAGCACAGGTCTGATGGGGAGCGGCTGAGGGAACTGGGGGGGTTTAGTGTGGAGAAGAGGAGGCTGAGGGGAGACCTCCTGGCCCTCTGCAACTCCCTGAAAGGAGGGTGCAGAGAGGGGGGAGGAGTCTCTTGAGCCAAGGAGCCAGCGGCAGGCCAAGAGGGAATGGCCTCAAGCTGCGCCAGGGCAGGGTCAGACTGGCTCTTAGGAAGGATTTCTTTGCAGAAGGGGCTGTTGGGCGTTGGAATGGGCTGCCCGGGGCAGGGGGGGAGTCCCCATCCCTGGAGGGGTTGAAGAGTCGGGTTGAGCCAGCGCTGAGGGATCTGGTGGAGTTGGGAACGGTCAGGGGGAGGTTCATGGTGGGGCTGGAGGAGCTTCAAGGGCTTTTCCAACCGGGATGATTCTGGGATTCTGTGAAAAACTCCTCCGCGTTCGTGCTCGAGAGATCTATTGCCAAGCAGTAGCCGCCATCACAACGCCGCCCTTTGTGCGCGGAGGCGCGAGGGAGCGACTCGCCGTGACATGAGCGACGGCGCGTGGAGCTGGGCCGGCTGTGCCACCGCTCTTCAGATCCTGTAATTTTTAAATGAAGCAGTTCTGGCCGTTGGATGAGCGGTGCGGTGTTGTGGCAAGGGCAGTAAGAACCTCCTCGGGCCTCTCCATCTCAGGCCGTATTTCAATCAGCCGTTACCAGATGAGAATTGCTGTACCGTGAACCCAATCCCTGGAAATGCCAAGTGTTCCTTCGAAAGCACGTGAAATCCCCCCCAAATTAAGCAGCAAATGTTCCCTCTTCGTTGACTCGCTAAGAAACAAACAAACAAACAAAAGCCAGGCAGATACTCAATGGGATGTAACAAGCACAAGGAGTCAATATTTAGAAAAAAGAATAATAATGCTCAGTGAAACCAACTCAAAACAACACTAAAGTTAATTGCGACTCTGCTAATTATTTATTTTTGGGGCAATCCGTACCGTCCGCGTGTCTCGGGACGTGTCTTCACTCTACTGAAGCACATCCGAAGCCAAATCCTCAGCCACGAAAAAGTCACGTCACCACTTTGTATCCTTTTATAACATCAGAAATTATCCTTTTAGCAATATTTAACTAGTGGGAATAATAGAAAATAATTCTGGTTTTTGTACATCACACTCTAGTTCGGTTTTCAATCAGCTTTTAGTGTATCAGCCTTAATTACTTTACGCAGCCAGCGACGTATAAATCCTTCGGGCGCTTGACTCACCGCGGGAAGGGGAAGGGGGAGGTTGAGGAGGAGCCGGTCCCTCTCCCGGCAGAAGCTGTCGGACTCGGGGCAGGACTCGGGGCAGGAAGGTCGTTTTGTGAGAATTTGGAGAGTTTAACACAGAATTACATCAGGGAATTGTCTTATTGTACCTGGGTGTTGCCAGCTGCTGCTGGTAGTGAACTGCGATGCTTCAGGGAACAGGGAAGGGGGAGGGCTGAGGACACCCCAAAGATGGGGGACAGGGAAGGGGGATGGCTGAGGACCCCCCCAAAGATGGGGGATGAATAATGGGGGTGGCTGAAGACCCCCCAAAACTAAGGTATGGGGGACGGCCAAGTTATTGGGGTGTCTTACCCCGCCAGCTGGCAGTGTTGACTGGGACAGTGAAGTCAGTGTCATGGCCCCCCCCCCCCCCCCCCCCCCCCCCCCCCAAGGAGTGGGGCTCAACCATGGTCTCTGTCCTTGGTCTCTACAAATGGGGGGGCCTGGGGTTACCCCAACCCATCACAGGGGCCGCCCTGCACCTCCAGCTGCCCTGTCGCTGCTGCCCCAGCCTCAAGCAAGGTGACTGCATGATGGGGAGGTGTCCCTGTCCCCCTCCATGTCCTGACAGACCCCCCCGAAATCTGTTCCAGGCTCCAACCGTGTCCTGATGGGGCAGGGGGGGTGTGGACGGGGAGGCGGGGGGGGTGTCATGCTGCTCCCTGAGGCCTCCATCATCTCCTACCACCAACAGGAGGATTTGGGTAACCTCGGCAACAGGCCGGGGGGGATACCCCTAGGACACCCCCCATATGCAAACAAAGGGTGCAGAGCCGGGGGGTGTTGGGGGGGGTGGACCCCCTCCATCCAACCACTGCTTATGCCTTTTGCCCTGGGGGGCCGGGGCATTGACACCCTGTTTCTCTATTCCGGATAGTTTTTACCCAAACCAGAGCTGGTTGCTCCCCATCCACTCAGATTTCCCCGCGGGAAGCATTTCGGGGTGTGTGGCTTGCAGGCGTTGCCGGGCTCCGCATCACAGGTGATGAGGTCACAATGGCCATGGTGATATTTCTGGAGTTGGGGCACAACGGGGGTCACTTGAGCTCCACTCGCTGAGGCCGCACTGGTGTCCTGGGGGAGTCTGACCCCTGATTGCTCTGCAGGGTCAATTGTCCCCAAAACCAGCGACTGACGTGAGGATGAACCCGAGTGGGAGCTACAACATGACCCTTCTGGAAGAGTTACAGGTACCACAGCCGAGGGGCTGAGCATCCCCCAGCCAGGGGGAAAACTCTCCCCGAAATCCCACTGGCATTTCCTCGCACGCAGGAGGAGGGGCAGGGGGAGACGCTTTGCGCCGGGGGGGGGCTGCTGGGGGCAGGTTTAGCGTCGCTGGTTGGAGGCAAAGCGGTTTCTAAGAGAGAAGGAGACTTTCCCCGTGTTGCCCACGGGGCGTTTGAAAGCGGCGACTCCCAGATCGCTCTGGTTTTGCCCACTCCGACACCCACGTAACGCTTGAGCTTGGGATTTTATTTAAATCATGATTTTATTTAAAATGCAATTTTATGTAAATTGAAATTTTATTTAAATTGAATTTTTTTTAAATTGAAATTTTATTTAAATTGCAATTTTATTTAAATCGTGATCTAACTTAAATTGCAATTTTATTTAAATCGTGATTTAAAGCGATTTTATTAAGCCCTTTCATCCCATGATTTTTCCAAGGTTGGGGTTTGGGGTTTTTTTTGGCAAATCCAGAGGGGAGCAGGATGCGTTGCTTGGAAGGGACTGAGGGTGGTGGAGGCTGTCATCGGAGCTCTGAAGATGAAGCTTTGCCCTTGCAGGCTGCTGAGGGCCTTTGGAGGTTGTTGGTGGCCATGTCTTGTGGCCAAGTGCCATCTAGTGAGTCCTGCAGGTATCGCGTTTGGAGACCGAAACTGGCTGTGATAAGAAGTGCAGGGTTTGGTTTTTTTTTTCCTCACGCAGTTTGGAAATCCCTCTTTGGTTTTTTTTAGAAAGGAACCACAGGAAGGAAGCAGGAGGTTTGTTTTTCTGGTCTGAAACCCTCATCTCTCTCTCCCTGTAGTAAATACTTCCCGCCTCACGTTGTGTACAATATAGGTGATGTTATGAGCTGTTTTATTTGGGTATGGGAAGAAAAAGCTCCTACAAGTCCGTGTTTTTAGGGCCGTGCCTGGAGGAGGAGGCACACAGGGGCCTCGTGGGCTTGCGTGGAGGCCGGGGCGGATGGTGGGTGGGAGGACATAAGGGAGCTCCACACACCCAGCCCCAACTCGTACCTTCTCATTGCTGTCAGAGACACGACGAGGAGGCAGTGATTGACCGGGGAAGAGTGAGCAACGTTGTCAACATTCACTATGAGGAGGAGCTGGAAGGTGAGTCTCTGCTGAGAGCCTGGTAGAGGGGCCACCAGCCCAGCGCCTTTTCCTGTTGCACAAAGTCCCTACAACGTCCCTTGCTCGGTGTCACCTCGTGTGCAGCAAAAATAAAGCAGCACAGTTCTTTTCACATCGTTTACTATTACAGCTTTTTTACCAAAGGGAAAAAAGTCCCCGTGGAGGCCACGGTGTGTTTTAAGTGACCCAGAGCTGTTGCTTGTTGTTGCTCAGTTGTTGCAAAGCTCGAGTAAAATAAACCTCGATAAAAGGGCAGGTCTGTGACGTTCAGGGATCCAGTGAAAATCACAAAATTAAGAGAAATTGGTGTTTCCTTCTGGGATGGCTGCACTGATTTAACCGTGGTGTCCGCGTCAACCATCCCACAGTAGTGAGAGCGCTGCCAATGCTGCTTTTCCTCAGGCCACCAGACCCCGTCCATGGGCGTGCAGGTGCCACTGGTGAGGCAGAGCCATGGGCATCACCAACCCCACAGCCAGAACCATCGGAAACGGGATTGGGAGAAGGACTCTGAGCCGGGCTACCACTGTAAACCAAGGTAAGTGTCTGCTGCCAGCTGCGGGAGGAGTCCCCGTGCCGACAGCGCCCGCAGGCTCTGCTTTCTGCTCTGCGGGAGGCGAGGCTTTGCGGCTGCGGGTGCTGCTGTGAGGAGCCTTCTCCATGTGTTCTTCCACGAGAACAGTCTATTTTTATTGTCCGTTCCTCCAGGCTCTTTGGAGGTTTGATCCGGGATGTGAAGCGGAAAGCCCCGTGGTTCTGGAGCGACTTTCGGGATGGTCTGAGGCTGCAGTGTCTGGCGTCCTTCCTCTTCCTCTACTTTGCCTGCCTGCCCACCGTCATCACCTTCGGGGGGCTGCTGGGAGAGGCGACCGATGGCCACATCGTGAGCACCTCTTTCTGTTAGGTGGCACGGGGGAGGGTTACACTCGTGCAAAAGTCCTTGCTGCAGTGAATTTGCTTTGGTTTTGGATTTTTCCCTCATGATTTATTCCCTGACCTGCCTCTCTTCCCCGGACAGAGTGCCATGGAGTCGCTGCTGGGCGCATCCATGACCGGCGTGGTGTATTCCCTCTTTGCCGGCCAACCTCTCACCATCCTCGGCAGCACCAGATCCTTCCTTCTCTTCGAGAAGATCCTCTACAAATTCTGCAAGTAAGGCTGCCTGCCGCGGCTGGGTGCTGCCGGAGCTGCCACAAGGCAGCAGTGATGGAGAAAAGATGTTTTTCTTCTATATTTTTTGGTGGTAGTTGTTAGATTTAAGTTGTCTTCTGTGTCCGAGATGTTGCCCGCTGCTGTTTTAGTACGTGATGGCGCAAGAGCCCTCGGCCTCTGAAGGATGGATGGGGGGTTTGGGGTTTCTAGGGTTGAAGGGCAGCAGCGGGAGGAGGAGAAGCCACAAGAGTGTGGATGCCCAAGATGGGCTGCACAAGGAAGATGAGACAAATCAGTCTGGTTTGGGAAGGAGGGAAGACTTGCTTTTCTCTGAGTACAAAAGCAGGCACTTTTTAGCCCTGATTTTGCTCGGAGACAGAAGACATTTTGCCCAAATATCCAAATAGTTTTCTGATTAGACTTTGAGTTTTGATGATTTTATTGAAAAAGTAGGAGCTTTCCATCTGAAATGGCTATTTCCATGACGGTCCTTCTGTTGTGATGACTTTAACATGAGATGTACCACTCTTACTGCAATTAAGTTTATTATTAAGCCCCAGCTTGCTGGTAGCAGGTGACTGGGCACAGAACCGGCTGGTTTCAGTGTTGGGGCATCAGGGTGATGGGGGAGAACACCACCTTCCACACCAGCTACCTGACCTCAATTAGCCTCCATTAGATAATTGCTAAATGATGATAATGAAATAACTGGCCTCTGCTCCTGCAGGCCCCCACCCTGCCCCGCAGCCCCGAGGCTGGCTGTGGTAGTACACGGCAACTGCCTTTACCCTCCGCAGCCTTGACGGGCTCCTAAATTGCTCCCAGTTTCGCCCTTCGCGGGAAGGCCCGGCTCGGAGCCTCGTGCTGGCCTTCCCACCCTTGGTGTCATTTTGGTTTCCCAGGGAGTACGCGCTCTCCTATCTCTCTCTGCGGGCGTGCATCGGGCTGTGGACCGCCTTCTTCTGCATAGTGCTGGTGGCCACCGACGCCAGCTCTCTGGTGTGCTACATCACCCGCTTCACCGATGAAGCCTTCACCTCCCTCATCTGCCTCATCTTCATCTACGAGGCTCTGGAGAAGCTGAGTCACCTGTGGGAGACCTACCCTGTGAACATGCACAGCAAGCTCGACTTGCTCACCACCTACTAGTGGGTTTTTCCTCCTAAAACACCGCTGAGCCTTGGCAGGAGCTCAGGGCTGCACCTCCACCGTCTTCCCCTGACCCCTCTCTTGGCTTCTCTCCTCCCAGCTGTAAGTGTGAGGCACCGACCCATCCCAGCAACGAAACCCTGCGCTTCTGGGAGAGCAACAAGATCAACGTGTCTGGCATCGCCTGGGAAAACCTCACGGTGACTGTAAGTGCCCCAAGCCACTGCTGGGGGAAGGGATGATTTGTCTCTTCTCCTTTCCCACCATGGTTGTCTTAGAGTTCCTTCCCCATTCCCTCTTTCTCTGCCCCCAAGAGTTTCCAGCGTTTCCTTCCCCTCTGGTGTCTTCTCCAGCCACGGCTACCTGCCGTTCTGGGGGAGGATGTGCCGTGGCTCTGTGTTATGGTGTCCCATCACATCCCATCTCTCCGCTCTCCTCTCTGCAGTTCCATGTGTCCCTCGTTCAGCTGCTGCTGCTCATTCACTATAAATCTCCAGCAGCAGCAGCAGTCACGGGGTCATGGACCTTGGACCACGATCCTCCAATCCCGCTCGTTACCCGAGGTTTCCATGCCACACGTGCACTGCCTTTGTGCCTGACGCTCTGTTTCTCCAGGAATGTCGGTATTTGCACGGAGAGTTTCAAGGACCTGCCTGTGGACACAACGGCTCCTACGCGCCCAATGTCCTCTTCTGGTGCTGCATCCTCTTCTTCTCCACCTTGGTGCTGTTGCGCTTCTTGAAGAAGTTTAAAACCAGCCGTTACTTCCCAACCAGAGTAAGCAGAAGCTGGTGGCCCGCAGCATCTCCACGCCCATTGCCCAAAATGGCTTTCCTGGAGCACTGAGCAGTGTTTGCCACCAGTTGGTCAAACTGGGAAACACTGACCTTGGAGACCGAGCTCTCCATCAGCTGCCGTGTCCCTCGCTCATTCCCAGGAGCGCAAAGCCATCGTAGCATTTCCCACCTGCCTCGTGACCTGCCCCGGAGCGATTTTTTGCTCAGGCAGCGGGAAATTGGGTCTTCCAAAGTGTTGGGTTTTTTCCCACCTTCTGTGCGTCATGTCTCAAGGGGAAAGTTGGTTCAAATGAGGAACAAGCGGTGCCTCGGTGCCTTATTCCCATTTTAGCGGGGAGCGTGGCTGTAGTGGCAGACATCTGCTTCCTTATTTCTTAATTTTTTTTTAAAGGTCTGAATCCAAACAGCCCTTTTCCACCCAATTAAACGCCAGATCTCCCAGGGACAAGCGCAGCAGCAGCACCTGATCAAGGGATTTGGCTGCATGTCTGCAGAGGGGGGGTTTGTTAACCAGCCCTCACGTTGTTGATGTCCCCAACTCTTCCACCTCGTGTTAGGGCCCCGTTTGCGATGCCTCTCTCAGCTCTGGTTTCTTGCCCCAGGTACGGTCCACAGTAAGTGACTTTGCTGTTTTCCTCACCATCGTCATCATGGTGCTCATGGACTTCATGGTTGGGATCCCGTCCCCGAAGCTCCACGTTCCCCATATGTTCAAGGTAACGGGGGGGTTTGGCACGGAGCTGGTTTCAGCTCTTGGGGATGCCCCAAGGGGATGTCGGGGCAGGACAGGGCTGAGTCTGGAGGAGGTGCTGGTGGTGTGACCATCTCTTCTTCCACCCCCAAACGCATCATTTCCTTCTGGAAATGAGAAGACAGCCCCAGACTAGATACCTACAGCAGAAGTATCTGTAGGTGCTTGCACAGAGGACACTGGCACTGCTGAACCCCCCGGGAGAGGGTGATGTGAAGCCAGGGCTGGGAGATGCTCTGACACAGGCAGGGAGGGAAAATCAAAGCCAGCGAAGGGGCTGGGCTGGGAGATGACGCTGAGGTGTGAGCTTTGTTGCAGCCTACCAGAGACGACCGTGGGTGGTTCATCAACCCCATAGGACCCAACCCTTGGTGGACGGTGTTGGCTGCGCTCATCCCAGCTCTGCTCTGCACCATCTTGATCTTCATGGACCAGCAGGTCACTGCCGTTACTGTGAACAGGGAGGAGCACAGGCTGAAGGTAAGGGGCTGCAAGAGATGACCCCACCCCCAGCCCACTCCAGGCTGCAGGGACGGGAGAAGCTCCTGTTCCAAATGCTTTGTGAAGGCCTTGCTTTGGGACAACGTCAGGCTGCGGGGCAGGATGCTCTCCTGAATTCATGATGACGCAGGGAGAGGATGACAGGGGAGTTCAGATGAGCAATCTTTTGGAGCCCCAAAGAAATCTTAGAGCAATATAGAAGCGTGTTTTTGTTGCTTTTTGTTTTAAAATGTTGGCAGCGGCTGGGGGAAGGAATTGTTTTGATGCGCTGCCAGGGTAACTCAGAGTCACATCGTACTTGCAAGTGGCGGAAATTTCTTTATGAATGAAAAAACCAGTCTCTCCAAACCCACTTTGTCTGAACTCCTGCCAGATTTGGCTGCAAGGTGCTTGCGCAGAGGCTGGCTACATCCTTAGTGGTTTCCAATTCTTGTTTTAAACTTTCAAGCAGTTGGCTTGTGCTCAAGTAGGGTTTGAGCCTGACTTGCGACGCTGTCCTGGCTCTTGTGCCGCGGGATGCTGTATCTCTTGTTTTGCTCCCTGCAGAAAGGATGCGGGTACCACCTGGACCTTTTCATCGTGGCCGTGATGCTTGGGGTCTGCTCCGTGATGGGGCTGCCCTGGATTGTGGCTGCGACCGTCCTGTCCATCACCCACGTGAACAGCCTCAAAGTAGAGTCCGAGTGCTCAGCTCCGGGAGAACAACCCAAGTTTCTGGGGATACGAGAGCAGAGGGTCACGGGCTTGATGATCTTTGTGCTCATGGGCTGCTCCGTCTTCTTCACTTCTCTGTTAAAGGTGAGAGGAAAACGCAAAACACCCAATGACCGTGAGCTTTTTGGAGGTTATGCACAAGTAGTCCCCTCTCTGCAGGGCTGAGTGGTTGTGGAGCCGAGGAGGGGGGGATCCCAAACCTTGGGGCTTGACCCGCGGTGGGAACCAGCCTCGGTCAGGCTTTCCAGCCCTTCAGAGCCCCGTCTGCTGTGCTCGAGGCAAGCGAGCAACGCAACGGCATTAACTTTCAGGCGTCTTTCAGGCCCACCCGTGTTGATGGGTTGCAGCTGAGTGTATTCAGAGCAGGACATCTGCTCTCTTTCGAACAGGCAGCACTTCACTGGTTGCAGTTTGCTGCCCCCAATGCCCCAGAACTGCTGTTCCCAGTAGCTGAACACACTGACATCATCCCCATGGGCTTCCTCACACAAAGTGATCTCCTCTCTAGGCTGAAAGGAGGCACGTCGCCTTTGCACGTTGCTGCAGGAATATGTAGAAACAGAACATGGCATATGGTAGCATGGGTGAAATCCCTTCTTCTCCTCCAAACTTGCCGGAAAAGAGGATTATTCTGATGGAAGGGAACTCCAAGGTTCAGCCTAAAGCAGAGCATTAGCTCACTCGCACGCACAGAATCTCTCAGGGGGAGAATCCGACACACCTCTAACCCTGTGGAAAGTGGAAAGCTTTAGGCAATTTTAGGCAGTGCCTGTAGAAGAGAGGGGTAATACTGAAAATGCAATTTAAACCCCCAAATGACTGCATTCTTTGTTTTCAGTTTATACCAATGCCGGTGCTTTACGGTGTCTTTCTCTACATGGGTGTGTCGTCGCTCAGAGGAATTCAGGTACGGACTCTTGTGCTCCCTGGTATTTCACCTCCGTGAAAATGGGGGAATTCAGTGCAAAGGGAAGGCAGTTTCTCCCACTGGTGGAAGTCCTTGCTGGGGGGGATTCCGTGGGCCACAAAAGGCTGTTAATAGACCAGCGTGGAATAATGGCAATTTGGTGGGCAGCCCTCATGGGAAGCTGGTTTATAGATGGAGTGAAGGGGAAGTGGGTGCTGCTCCCAGGAGGAACGTAGTGGGATCCAGGATTTCTCATGGCACGCGAGGTCCTGAAAACTGCCCCCACATCTCAACAGGGCCAGAAACTTCCCGCACTCCCAAGGTGGCCACTTCTCACTTTTATTTTGCAGTTCTTTGACCGCCTGAAGCTGTTTTGGATGCCACTGGACCACCAGCCGAATTTCATCTACCTGTGGCACGTCCCCTTGCGAAAGGTGCATTTATTCACCGTGATCCAGCTGATCTGCCTCATCCTGCTCTGGGCCATCAAGGTGTCCCGTGCCGCCATCATCTTCCCCATGATGGTAAGAGCCAGTGCCGCTTGGCAGCGGGATGTTTGCAGCGCTGGAGGGAGATGTAGCCTCATCTCTGGCCTCACCGCATCTTCCCTCTTCCTCGTGAAGGTTTTGGCCCTTGTTTTTGTCCGGAAGATGATGGATTTCTGCTTCTCGAAGCGGGAGCTCAGCTTTCTGGATGACCTTATGCCAGAAGGAAAGTTGTTGGACGATGACAAGAATGAAGCTGAAGGAGAAGAGGTAACGCTCGCTGGGGGCTCGGAGCTGGACATCACCCTTGGGCTGTGAGATCGCCTGTTTCTATCACAGCTTGTCTTTCAGGTTCTTGGGGAAACTGATTAAGGGGTTGGGGGCACAAATTGTTTTCTCCTCCATCCCTTCAGTTATGGGGATGGATGAAGAAGAATACCGGAGAACTCAACAGATGAACTTGTGGCTCCAAGACTGGTGTTACCATCAGGGCTTTGTATTATTCAATCATGGGTTGGTGTACAAGTCGCCAGACCTTTTGGCATTAGATGGGATGCACCTGTCCCAGAGGGGGAAGAGGATCTTGGGGCAGGATTTAGCTGGGCTCATTGGCAGAGCTTTAAACTAGATTTGAAGGGGGAAGGGGGCAAAACACCAGCCTGTCTGAAGTGCACGTATACCAATGCACATAGCATGGGTGACAAACAGGAGGAGCTTGAAGCCATGATGAAACAGGAAAATTATGATGTCGTGGCTATAACAGAAACATGGTGGGATGTCTCCCATGACTGGACTGTGCCTGTTGAGGGCTACAAGCTCTTTAGGAGGGACAGACAAGGAAGGAGAGGTGGTGGGGTGGCGCTGTATGTTAGAGACTGTTATGATTGCCTTGAGCACAAGTGTAGCAAAGACAGGGTAGAGTGTCTTTGCGTTAGAATCAGGGGGAAGGCCAACAGGGCAGATGTTGTAGTAGGAGTCTACTTTAGGCCACCCACCCAGGACAGAGAGGTGGATGGAATATTCTATAGGCATTTAGGAGAAATCTCACAATCGCTTGCCCTTGTTCTTGTGGGAGACTTTAACTTCCCAGACATCTGCTGGAAATACAACACAGCAGAGCGAGACCAGTCCCGGAGATTCCTGGAATGTGTGGGAGACAACTTACTGATGCAGCTGGTGAGAGAACCAACCAGAGAAGGTGCCCTGCTGGACCTCCTCTTTGTGAACAGAGAAGGTGGATGATGTGGCAGTTGGAGGCCAACTAGGGCACAGCGATCATGAAATTAATAGAGTTCTCTATTCTTAGAGACGCCAGGAGAGGGGGAAGCAGAACCGACATCCTGGATTTCCACAGGGCTGACTTTGTCTTGTTTGGGCACCTGCTTGACAGGATCCCTTGGGAGACGACCCTGGAGGGTATAGGGGTCCAGGAAGGCTGGGCGCTCTTTAAGAAGGAAGTGTTTATGGCTCAGGAGCAGGCGGTCCCCAGGGGCTGTAAGAGAAGCCAGCGACAGAGAAGACCCCCCTGGCTGAACAGGGAGCTTTGGCTGGAACTCGGGGAGAAAAGGAAAGTTTACAGCCTTTGGAAGAAGGGGCTGGCCACTCACAGTGATTACAAAGAGGCTGTGAGGCTGTGCAGGGCAGAAATCCGGAGGTCTAAAGCCCAGCTGGAAATTACCCTGGCTTCAGCAATCAAGGACAACAAGAAATGTTTCTATGTCAGCAGCAAAAGAAAGACCAGAGAGTGCCTCCATCCCCTGCTAGACGCAGCAGGAAACATGGTAACAAGTGACAAGGAAAAGGCTGAGGTCCTTAATGCCTTCTTTGCCTCAGTCTTTAACAGCAAGACTAGTTGTACTGAGGGAATCCAGCCTCCTCCGCCAGAAGACAGAGACTGGAAGAACGACCCCCCCGCAATCCAGGAGACAGTCAGTGACCTGCTGCATCACATAGACACACACAACTCTATAGGACCGCATGGGATACACCCGAGGGTGCTGAAGGAGCTGGCTGGGTGCTCGCCAAGCCACTTTCCATCATTTCCCAGCAGTCCTGGCTGACCGGGGAGGTCCCGACAGATTGGAAATGGGCCAATGTGACACCCATCTATAAGAAGGGTCAGAAAGATGATCCAGGAAATTACAGGCCTGTCAGCTTGACGTTGGTGCCCGGGAAGCTGGTGGAGCAGCTCATCCAGAGTACCATCACACAACACATGTGGGACAACCAGATGATCAGGCCCAGTCAGCAGATTTAGGAAAGGCAGGTCCTGCCCGACAAACCTGATCTCCTTCTACGACAGGGTGACCTGCTTATTGGATGAGGGAAAGGCTGTGGATGTTGTCTACCTTGACTTTAGTAAAGCCTTTGACACCATTTCCCACAGCATTCTCCTGGCGAAACTGGCTGCTCGCAGCTGGGATGGGCACACGCTCTGCTGGGTCAAAAACTGGCTGATGGCCGGGCCCAAAGAGTTGTGGGGAAGGGAGTTAAATCCAGTTGGCGGCCGGTCACGAGTGGTGTCCCCCAGGGCTGGGTTTTGGGGCCGCTCCTGTTTCACATCTTTATTGATGCTCTGGACGAGGGGATCGAGTGCCCCCTCAGTCAGTTTGCAGACGACACCCAGTTGGGTGGGGGTGTTGGTCTGCTCGAGGGTGGGGAGGGTCTGCAGAGAGACCTGGGCAGGCTGGAGCGATGGGCTGAGCCCAGCTGGGGGAGTTTCACTAAGGGCAAATGCCGGGTGCTGCCCTTGGGCCACAACAACCCCCAGCAGCGCTCCAGGCCTGGGGAGGAGTGGCTGGAGAGCTGCCGGTCAGAGAGAGACCTGGGGGGGATTGGTAATGAGCCAGCAGTGTGCCCAGGTGGCCAAGAAGGCCAGTGGCATCCTGGCTTGTACCAGCACCAGCGTGGCCAGCAGGGACAGGGGAGGGGTCTGACCCCTGGGCTGGGCACTGGTGAGGCCGCCCCTCGATGAGTGGGTTCAGTTTTGGGCCCCTCACCCCAAAAAGGCCCTTGAATGAGTCGAGCGTGTCCAGAGAAGGGCAACGGAGCTGGTGCAGGGTCTGGAGCACAGGTCTGATGGGGAGCGGCTGAGGGAACTGGGGGGGTTTAGTGTGGAGAAGAGGAGGCTGAGGGGAGACCTCCTGGCCCTCTGCAACTCCCTGAAAGGAGGGTGCAGAGAGGGGGGAGGAGTCTCTTGAGCCAAGGAGCCAGCGGCAGGCCAAGAGGGAATGGCCTCAAGCTGCGCCAGGGCAGGGTCAGACTGGCTCTTAGGAAGGATTTCTTTGCAGAAGGGGTTGTTGGGCGTTGGAATGGGAGGTGGTGGAGTCCCCATCCCTGGATGTGTTTAAGAGTCGGGTCGACATAGCGCTTATGGATCTGGTGTAGTTGGGAACTGTCAATGTGAGGTTAATGGTTGGACTAGATGATCTTCAAGGTCTTTTCCAACCTAGATGATTCTGTGATTCTGTGAAATGTTGGGGGAAGGTCCGGACTCAGCAGAAATCCTAATAGCCTGGATCCCACACTGTAACCTTTTTTCCTAAATTAGGAGGGAGCTTAACCCTTGAATAAAGGTATAATCTTTAAAATGAGTCATTTAGAATAATGATGATGGAAACAATTATTAGGGAAAGCTTTACCCACAGTGGTTTGTTTAACCCCCTCCCTGCAGTGTTTGGACGTCTTCATCCTGGTGCACTCACAGCCAGAGCTGCCGCGGGTCAGAAGGAGAGGGCAGCAGGTAATGTTTTTGCTGGGTGTTTCGTTTACCTCCGCTCGGGTCAAAGAGAGAGAACTTGATTTGTCCCTTTCCCATCAGGAGTCCCAGAAGATGATGGAAGCTGCTGCTGCGAATTCAGTTCAGCTGAAGCTGGGGAAGAGCAGCAGCTCGGATACCCCAAAGCAGAGCAGCGACAGGTAAAGCCCCACCCAGCGCCAGCACCCGCAGCAAGATTAGTTTGAGGGGGTTTGGCAGAGTTTTCTCCCCTTGCACCTTTATGGAGCATCCCATAGAAACCAGCAGTCAGCCTGGTGGGAAATGCCAGTGTAGGGGCAGGGCTGCAGGAGGTGATCGCAGGGCTCTGACCCCAAGCAGAGTGGCTGCCCAAGTCACGTTTGACCCCAAAACTGGCCTCATCGGTGACCTGATGATGGCTGGAGATCCTCACGCTTAACAGTGAGGAGTTGCAGGCACGATCCGTTCCGGCAGTGGCTTAGGAGCCCACTGCAGGGCGAAACACCAGCAAAAGCTGCTGCTCTGCAGCTCTCAGGTTTGCCTCCCAAAACTCCTCAGCCAGCACAACCTCCCGTGCTTACGCTGAGCTTTGGTTCCCCGGCCCCCCTGTGCCTCGTGCTGGTGCGCTTGGTGGCATCAGCTCCCGTGCTCACGGGTTGCTGTGTGAAATGTTTCTTGCAGGACTGATCCTTCTGAAATTAATATCTCGGACGAAATGTCGAAAACAACCGTATGGAAGGCTCTCACTATGAACACAGAAACACACTGAATGCGGGGAGGAAAGAGGTGAAGGGCTGCATGTGAACGTGACCGTGCTCCTCCGCGAGCCATGGCGCGTGCCGACGGTTTTCCCGTGCTTTGGCCGGCAAGGCCACGCAAACGGCCCGTCCCTGGGAACAGGCAGCGAGGACCGTGGCATGCAGACCAGCTCCTCTCTGCTGGGGCCGTCCCATGAACGGGGCTGGATCCGCAGCAGGTCTTCCACTGATGGTGCTTTCCCTCTGTTTCTCTTTTTTCCCCCACTTCTCACGTTTAGGCATCTTGACTTTGGAGGACAGGAGTGAGAACGTGACTCAGGGATGTGCCAACGCAGACACCGGGAGAAACGGCTTTGTTTCAGTTGGAGGGTTCCCATTAAAGCCATGCAGATGTTCTCAGTTATCTTGGTGTGCTTCAGGCATTCAGTATCTCTAGACCAGCAAACTGAGGTGCACATCACAGTCAGTGGGAGTTCGGTGTTGTTAAACCTCCGTGTGTACGTGTGCGTGTTGTTGCGGTTTTGTAGTGGTAGAGGGGCTGCTACCGCTTTATCATTCAGTGCTATTTTTTTAATATCTAATTCCTCCTCTCCTTTCTCTTTTTTTCCAAATACAAACTCTGAATGTACAAAATCATTTTCTGTTATATTTGATGTATTTTCCACTTTCTTCCTCATCGCAACCAGGTTTTTGGTCTGGTTTGTGGTCCTGGTTTAATTTACTCTTCTGTCTCTTACTGGTACGAGATGGACGCCCCCCGTGACGGGGCAATGTAGAGCAGTTGGGCTCAGGCAAAGGAAAAGCATTTGCTCCCTGCACTCCAGTTTTACCTTTTTTTTTTTCTTTTCTTTGGCTCTGCAATCAGCCTGGAAGCTGCAAGCTGCAGAAATGCCACCTTCTTGTCCCCTGGTTGTAAACTGAATGTAAGGGAGCACTTAAAGACAAACCCTTTGAACACACTGTGTGGTCCTGGGAGAGGCCTGGTGAGACCTGGGGCTCTGTGCCCCTGGGCTGCCCCCTCTGTTGTTCCTCCACTTTCCTTCCTTTTACCTCCCCAGGACTCTGCGTAGTTTTTTCTTCACCCCTGTCCTTGTAAAGTCTCTTCTCTCGCAGGGTGGGACGAGCCGGGAGTTAAAGGACAAGATGCCTTTTCCTTCTCCTTTCCTCTGCCGCTTTGCAGGAAGAAGCTGTTGAGCAGAGATGGTTCTTGCTCTCTCTCTTCACATTCTGGGGGGTCGTTGGGCTGCGGTGTCACCCCAGGCACATGCGGTTGAGTCGGGCGGCCATGGAGCCTGGGAGGAGAGGACAGCCCAGGAGAAAAGGTCCCCGTGCAGCCCTCCACCTCGCTGGGGGCTCAGCACGGCTCCAGGCTCCTGGCAACTGGTGCCCAGTGCCCAGCTGGGGCCGGTGCACGAACCCTCCTGCCATTGGCTTCTGCCAGTGCTGTGGGAGCCCTTTCGGGCATCCAACCAACCCACATGGCAACGGCAAGTTGTTGCTCCTTGCAAACGGGTGGGGAAAAGAAAATGTAAGCTTGCTCTGTAAGGATGAAAGTGGCACAGCCCCAAGTGGGGCTAAAATCAGACAGCTTTTACGGGATGGGGTTTTGGAAACTGTAGTTGGACTGTTGCCAGCATGGCATGGGGCCTGTCGGGGGGGGGAGACTGGTTTAGCTCTTTAAAAAGGAGGGGAGGCAAAAACAAAAGGCTTGGAGGAAGGGAAAGGTGCCAAGCCTGGGTTTTCTTGCTGCTGTTCCTCTGTGATGCCCCTGTACGTCCCGTCCACGCTGCCTTCCCGTGCCTGGCCCTGAGCATGGGCCTGTGCTTGCTGCTCCAACGTGCCGTCTCCTCCTCCCCAGAGAGAAAATGTCCCAGTGGAGGAGAGCCCCGACCTCCCCATTGAAAATAAACTTTGATTCCCGTGGAGGTATAAGCATTAAGCCAGTGAACCGCAATGGGTGTGGAGCTGGGTGGCTGTGGTACCAGTCCTATTGCTGCCCTGCCCCTAAAATGCAATTATTTGCCTTCTAATACAGGACAAGTTTGGTTTTTTCCTTTTTATTTTCCTCTATGTGAGAGGAGAGAGCCGGGCTGGACTCCACAGCCTCCTGGCAGGGACCAGGACCAGGGGCTGGGGGGGGTTGTTTTCAGCACGTGCCTGGCATCTCTCCAGTTTAGAAAGAAAGAAAGAAACCCACCCTGGGAGGAAAATGGTGCCAGGTTTAATGAAGAGGGGCTGGGTCCCACTCCACGGGGCTCTGCGTCTCCCCTGGCCTCGGGGAGCTGCAAAATGTTGGCAGCTGCCTTGTCAGTTCCTAATTTAAAAAGCCTTGGTGTGCCCCAGCATGGCCACCTCCATCTGAAGCTTTGGCTATTTACAGGGCTAGCATTTTTTTCTTTGTTTATTTGTTTATTTTTTTAAATATTAATTTTTAATTAGTATTTTATTTTTCTCCCAGTGCGCTCCATGTAGAAATACAGGAATTATTTTTGGTTTGGAGATGCTGAAGTAAATATATTTTGTTGTAAGAGATATTCTCCTTTGGTAATGCTCCATGTTGTAAATAAAACTGAGGGGAAAAAAGTCCATCAAGCGGATCTCTGTTATTGATCACTTTGAATATTTGTGTGTGGTTTTGTTTGTTTGTTGTTTTTTTTTAAAAAATTGATTTATTTTGGGTTCATTCTGTGGAACTCAAATAACATAAATTGGTGTTGTCACCTCGTGGGTCCTGACCGTGAAGTGTTGCTGTTGACTGACGGGTTCCACCCGCCACAGCCGTGACTGTCTGATTTCTCTCTTGTCACCATTGACCATAATTGGAAAATAAAACAATAAAAGTCTTTGTTTGTCTCGCTGTGCCGCTCCGGTGTCTTCTGAGGGGTGGGGAGGAGTTGGAGGCATCTTTGGAGCTTTTTAAGGGCGTTTCTGGAGGTGATGGGGGAGTGGACAGCGCTGCATTGGGGGAAACCCTGGGGTTTGGTTCAGGAACCAGCTGACTGGGGAAATATTTGAGATTAGTGGCTTTGGATTTTTACTTATTTAGGTATTTTAATTTTTTTTTTTTTAAATTTTTATGTGCAAGTAATTGCAATGAGCTCTGTGTTGCAGGTGGGAGGGGACAGCAGTGTCACGTGTGTCACCTCTGCCAGACCAGGGGTGTGCAGGGAGTTCAGAAATGGGACTGGGGGGTGAAGGTGCTGGTGAAAGATAGAAATGGCCCCATCCAGTGAGCAGTTCCTCCTCCCTGCATTTTCTGGGGATTTTTTGAACCGTTTGCAATACAATTAATTGGCAATACATTAAATCCAAAGAGGTTCTAGTTATCTTTCATATAGTATTTAAAAAAAAAATTTCTTTCAAAATCCCCTCTGGTACAGGTCTGTGGGGTCAGGCAGGTGCATCCTGATTGCCCTTTTCTGTAAAACTCAAGGATTTGAGAGAAAAATGGGGCACTTGAGCCAAGCCGGGGTTAGAGGCTGGTGCTTTGAAAGCCCCCAGGACCAGCGGCGCACAGAATCCCAATGGGATGCTCAGAAGGGTTGGAGACGTCAGGATCCAGCTGCTGGATTTAACAAGGGTTTTATTACACTTTAGGGGAAGCTGCAGGATCTGCAGCACCACGGGAGCAGTTACAGAGAAAACGAAGCTGGAGAAATCCAGGTTTCAAGGAAAGGCTGATCCGCGGGGGCAGATTTTAGGAGGAGGTGACTGAGAAACACCGAGTTAACGCGGCTGTGTGTGATGGGTAAATCCTCCCTGTGGGCCATCTGACAGTGGCAGCCGTGGAGGGGCCCAACATCCCCACGCTGATGCTACTGGAAAGCCGACGCCTTAATTTGCCATTTAATTGTATCTTAAAATAAACAAACAAACACCAAAAAGCTTCATGGAAGAGAAACGCCCCCTAAAATCACTTTAGGAGCTTTGAAACAGCAGCAGGGATTTTCTCGTTCACAAAGGAGCAACCGCTTCGCTTCAGCGAGACCCAAACATGATAATACCCCCCACAAACGCAAATGCTTCCATCACGTTAACACTGAAACGAAGTGTAAAATGTCCGAACAAAGCACGGTGAGAACCAAACAGCCTCATCCCATCCTAAACTATTAAATCCTCCTTCCCCCAATAGCTGAATTTTCCTTCTCTTATTGCAAATAAACACCAGAGAATCCACGTGAGTCAGCAAAAATGAGAAGCAGCTTCAGGCGTAGGGAGTCACACTCTACCTTTGCACCCAAACGATGGATTTTTGTCTACATTTTAAAAGCAATCATTTATTCCATTTTAATTCACTGTGTTTGCCCTTTGGGATGAGTCACGCGAGCGGTGGGAATGCGGCTGGGAAGGGGACACTGCGGGGCTCCTCCTTCAGGTACCTCTTTGTGGAGCTGCTGAGAATAAGAAAACGGCTGTGAGAAAACTAAAACTGTATTTTCGGTTGGGATCGGGGGATCATGGCGTGGTGGGAGGTTATTTCCCAGCATGGTCCCATTCCCCTCTCCCCCTTTTACCTGAACCGCTTGGTGTTGATGAGCCAGTGCACAAAGTCCTTGGCCTTCATCTTGTCCAGGTAGCGGGTGAAGTCACTGCTGAAGGTGCCCTCTGAGTGCCGCTTGATGTTGGACGCGAAGCTTTGGGCGCTTTGGGATTCGTACGACTGCCATCTGCTCGGGCGACAAAAATGGGGGAAGAAAATGTGGTTTAATGCACATTGTGGCATGGGGATCCTGCATCCACCCCGCATGGTTTCCCCAGGGCAGGGGCTGTGTCCTCTAATGGACTTTACTGCGTGGAGCATCCTCCAGGAAAGCTGTAATAAGCCATAAAAATACTTTCAAGGGGGTTCAGAGGGATCTGCCAAGCCTGGTCAGGGTTGTTCCTGACACCAGATACATGCAGTATCATCCCGCATTATTTGCCCTACGCCTTGCTTGGTGCGTTTGTGCCTCAACCCTGGTCCCTGCTTGCTGCCCCTGGGAGGGAGCGTGGTGCCACCCCAAGGTTTAGATCAACCTCCTCCAGCTCCAGGAGGGAGAGCTGATGTTGAGGTGCCCAAAGGATTTTCCTCCAGGGCTCAGCACCATGCCCAAAGCATCGTCCCATCATGGCTCTACCCTGCTGCGTCCCCATGCACCCCGTCTCTGGTCTGACACAGCTGAGAAATCCTGAGGGGGGGACATGGCAATGTCCCTGTGTGTGCTGGTAGAGAGCCAGGAGGGAGCTTGTCCACATAAATGCAAAAGAAACAGGCACATTGTCATGGTGAGGCTGCCCCGGAGCTGGGACAGCCGGCAGCAACGGTAACGGAGAGAGCTGAGCTGCTCCGACAGCCCTTGCCCACACCAGCCATCTCCCTGGGCCAGCTCCACCAACGCCCCGTACCTGGACGTGGCATCCAAGTCCTTGGGGCCCATCTGCCACCCTGCTGGGATCAGCACAGCAAAGCCCAGCCCGGAGAGGTACAGCCACCGGACGATCTGCATTGGTCTTTCTGGAGAAAGCAGAAGTCGAGATAGAAACATCCAGGGCTGCAATCGCCATGGATCCCCCCAGTCCCCGCAGGAGCCCGTGGCAGTGTGACACGGGACACATCCAGCAGGGGACAGCCTCCTTCCCGGGTGTCTTGGCAGCATTTTGGTGGGTGCATGTGAAAAAGGCATCCTCACAATTACCTATCGGCACGCTGCTTAGGTGCAGGCACACGGCCGCAAGATCGGGTTTGTATAATCTAAAGACACATTTCATTGCAACAAACTTTATCACAAACCTCTCCTTTGCTATCTAGGAGCAAGATTTCTATCTCGAGCTTGTCACCAGAGTGCTGGAGAACTTTCCCGATCATTAGCTGCTCAGAAAAGCAGCTTTCAGAAGAGTTGATTAATTAGAGTTTTAGAGTTCTTCTCTTTGCTGGATGCAGTAGCAGTTCAGGGGGAGTAAAACATCAACCCCATCCCTTTATTTGCTGAAAATCAGACTTCTGATTGCCTATCACCAAACACTTTCATTACTCCAGTTTAATTTCTTCAGAGATTGGTAGTAAAGAAGGGAGGAAAAGGCACTTACCTTCTGCAAAGACAAGCGTTCCCCTAAAAGCAAGATCCTCCTTCAGGCTGGTTGTGGCTAAACTCTTCTCCTCACCAGCGCTTTTAAGCTTGTTAGCAGGATGCTAAAAGCTGACAGGTAGGTCACCGGTACTCCTGGTTTGAGTTGGATGGGTCATTCTGAATCATTACAGGATTTTTTAAGTGGGGCTGTTGCAAAAAATATAAGTGTTGCCATATCTTTCAGCTTATGCCTTCAACAAGGTTTGTTTGTTGTTTTTTTTTTTTTTTTTTTTTTTTAATGTTTGTTTTTATCACTGCTGTTTCTCTTCTCTTTTCTATTTTTTCCACTTCTGGGACCAAAGCAATGACCTATCGGTTTCCTCCTTTCAGGTGAGATGGCCCCTTGTTGCCACAGCGCATCCTGCATGGAGAAATGATTTCTCTGCCCACAGGGCTGCCCTTTCAAACACCTTTGGTTTGAGTTAAAAAGCATTAAGAAACAAAGCAAGAGCAAAAATGTAAAAGAAGCGTTTGGGTACCCAAACACTTGCTGCTGTTTTCTGCAGTGTAAAATTCGGGTGACAGCTCATCAGCTGGACAGACACCACTTCTGATCCAAGCCTGGTTTTGTCTCCCAAGGTCAGATCTGAAATAGGGACCGTTCACCATAATTTCTTCAATTTGGGGATGACAGGAGGCACCGCAGGCGGCCGCAGGTCTGGGTCACTGGTTTTCCCCATGGGACACCCAGGTTCAGCCCAGGAGCATCTGGAACTCATTAGGCTGAGGACAATAGTTTTGCAGGGGGGTCTCCTGGGAACTGGGCTCATTTTTATAAATCCTCGAGTCCAGCAAAGGAAAAAAGGCTTGAGAAGAGCAAAACCAAGGGTAGCCCTAAAGACCTGATCTGGCCCTGGAGGAGAGGGTGCTGACAGCTGTGGGTGCACATGGAGCAAAGCCCTCCGCTCCCTGAAGATGCTGGGAGGTCAGATGAGCTGTTGAGGGCTGCTCCTTTGGGGGGTCGATGGCAGGTTGTGTTTCTGGGGCAGTTTTGAGATATTTGGGGAACTCTTGGCTAAGGAATGTCTGCAGTTCAGTGCTCAGGGGACTAAATGTGCCTTTTTCACAGAGGCATGGTCAATGGGCAGAGAAAAGCAAGTCTTAGGAAGCTGGGTCATGTTTCTCCCCTGCCCAACACCAGCCACCACAAGAGACAAAGTCCTGATTTCTCTGTCACTTGCTGTCGTCTCCTCCTGGAACCTTTCTTCTTGTGGTTGGGTAATTATTATTATTCTACCAAAGATATTTCTGTAATTATTATCACTGTCAAAATATGGCTGGTGTTCTGGGGACTCTCATCTTGAAAAGCCTTTTAATTAGGGCCAACAATGGTCTTACGAGAAAGCCTGACATCAGTGGAGGAAGGTAGGAGATTAATTAGCTCAACCTTCAGAGGAGAGGTCCTGGTCTCCTACCCATCACTTGGATGGGATATTTATTAATGCCACCAAATTAGCTCACTATGACACTGTTTGCGATGTCCCCCTGGCCCAGGAAGACACATGAGCTATCTGCAGTGGTGAAGGGCTCAGGAGAAAAGAAATTCAGCTCAGCCAGTGCAGTGCTTGTCGTGTTGCTTCTTGGTTTCCTTAATTGTGGCTCCCAGTGACAGAGTGGGTTGGAGAAAAGTCCTACGGGACACTTTCCCCACTCTCCATGGGTGATTTTCACCAGCCCGTTGGGCCATGATGGTCTTCCCTTCCCAAGGGTCCTCTGTGGTCTTCCCCTTTCCACAGGGGTTGATTTGCTGGTGGATCTCCCACCCTGGAGAACCGCACCATGGGGAAACGAACCTGTGTTTTAAGATGCAGATCTGAATTTTGTCCCATTTTATGACTTGTTAAGGTGTTTATGGACAGCAGGTGGCAGACTTCCTCTGCCCATCCTTCCTCTGCCAACCCTTCAGCTGCCTCGCAGCCTCCTGCCCCTTGCTTGGCGGCTCCCAAAACCCCCAGTCTGTCCCTGCAAGGACTGAAGCGATGCGATATCCCTCTCTTTGGGGATGGAAGACCGTGGGCTGGGGGATGCTGTTAGTGGCAACACAGTGATGCCACAGCCCATTCGGGTTGGTTTTGGTTCAAATCCTTGCTCTGTCGGCCTCTTTGGAGAAGCACCTTTGAGAACACATGAGCATCCTGCGCTGACGGAGCATGGACCTAAAAAGGTGATAAAAGAAGACTCATGGACTGTTCTCCATGTCCACAAACCCTTAGATAAACTCATCCATACCCCATCCAACCTTTGCTGCATTTTCCCATTAGGTCACACCAGGACCAGCTGTGTGGCCAACCTGCCCACCTCTACCCGTTGTGGTCTCTGCAAGCATGGGGAGAGGCAGAAGGAGCTAGGTTGCTCTGATGGGGATGATGGGCCATGGTCTTGCTGAGCTGCCCAAAATCAGGCTGGAAACAAGATGAGTTTATGCTTAAGCCTGCTCTTAAATTATAACACAGACCTGCTGAGCCTCGTTCTGCCGCCAGCCAGCTCCTGCTCTGGGGCTCGGTTTCCCTGCCTGGCATGATGGGGTCAGGCTGGCACGCCTTGATGTCCTGAAGGCAACCACAGATTCACCACAGATACATCAAACTGCTCTGATACTACTGCCCTGTAGCTGCGGGTGCAGTCAAAGCAAGTGATGATTAATTTGGGAGGGATTTACTGCAAGCAAGGAAGAATAAAGGCTTTGACTTCTTGGATCCTCTGCAAAGAGACCTTCGTTTCCCACAGAGGTGCATTTCAGGTCCAACCCAGCGCAACAGAGCAGAGGATGGAAAAACCTTCTCCTGTGTGTCCCCCCAACCGCAATTCAGAGCCTGTTGCCCCATGAATCAGCGCTCTCCACTCTCCTTTTCCCCATGGCTGAAGGCATTAGTGGCCTCCTCCCTCCCTGCCATAACTGGAGGCAATTTTATACCCGTGTGTCAGAGCATGCTGCCTCTCGCTGGCAGTGGCTACTGCCAAGGCATAACTGGGCAAAGAAAGACCTTCTCGGGTCAGTGGTTTAACCTGAAACACCTCCTTCAGGGTGATGCTGGGTGCACGGTTTTGGTTTCAGCATCTTTTGGGCTTTTTTCCTGTGTTTTGCTTCACAGGTGTTTAAGAGCAAAGGGAGGGCCATTAAAGAAAGATATTCTGTGTTCCCAGAAAGGTATTTTGGCAGCTCTGAAGGGACGTGGATTATTTTCCTGCCCCTTTTTCCCCTTTGTGCGTGTTTTTTTAGGCAGGAAACAATATCTGCCTTTGATGCTGCAGAGTCGAGGGCCCGCAGCCTCCTGGCTTGTGCTCGTGGCTGACCCTTGATGCCAGGGACGAAGAGTGTGGTGGGATGCAGAGATGGTGCCGAGCTACATGGCAGGCTGTGCGGAGCTCATCTGGAGCCATGAGCTCTTAAGAACACAGGTCAATGCCATGTAGCCCTTCCCAAAATCAAGCTCAGGCTGTATCTACCCCATGGTGGATCTCCATTTTTGATGAATCTATTACTTTTCTCCCTTTGCTGTTAATGTAGCAAAAGGAAACTGGGTGACACCCTTCTTGTCCCCAGCTCCCATTGCTCTCCTGTTCCCAAGCACCTTTCAGGAGCACTAAATGTCCATGATATATACACGGCAAGGCAAACTGTTGGGTGCCAAGGTCATGTTTCTCACATGGGAAACTTGAACGTGAGCGTGGAGAAGTGGAAGTGGTTTCGTTAGTGGATTGTTGGATGAGAACCCAGCTTGCACCCATGCCGGGCTGGGAGATGTGTGAGCTAATGGCAAATTGCATTGGGGTCAAGCATGGGGCTCCAACATTTGGCATCTGGACACCTGGTGGGTACCCAGCTGTGGTGACACTGCTGCAAGAGTGTCCCCGCTCCTCCCCATTAGTGGGAGCCGCTGGCCGTTGGGGATTACGTGAAGGTCAGATTAGAGGCTCCGTCCTTTCACCTGGGTTAACCAGGGCATTTTACCTCCTTTGGCTAAAACCCCAGCAATTAGCCTCAGCAGGTGGAGCAGGATGTGGCTGAACCCTCGCTACCTACAAAGCCTGGTGCTCAGTCCCTCCATAGTCTTCAGCCTTGTGAGCCTGTCACCCCCCCTACTCCTCCTCCTCGGCTGTCCCTTGCTCCCTGTGTGCTCTCAGCTGATGCTCTGCAGTGAAAGGTGGGTGCTTCCCTCTCGCTTTTGGAGAAAACCACCTGCTGTGAGATGTGTCAGGTGCTATTAGGTGGCTTTGAGCAAGCTGTGGGTGCCCTGAGCAGGCTCAGTCCCTCAGGGCACCCTGGCGCTGCACCAAGCAATTGCTGGGGCGCTGCAGGAGCTGAGCTGGGGCAGCTCTGGGCCAGCAAAGTGTGTGGGGAGCTCCTGGGGCGATGCCCATGGAGTTGGGTGGCTGTGGGAAGGTTTGCCTCAACACCTCGGTGGTTCTGTGCCTGCAGCCTGCCAAAATGGTGATTTAGGATCAGGGTGTTTCTTTTTTTAGTTGCCCTTCTTTATTTGAGGCAAAGGGAAATGGTGGTTAATGGTTTATTTCTGTTAAACATCCCCTTGGCTTTGAAACTTTGTCAGGTTTCTTTTTTTAACCTGCCTCTTCTTCCTACTTATAAAGCTATAAAAATCTTATAGACCCTAATGAGACCAGCTACCATTGTGCATAGACTAAAGTCCTCAGCAGAGACTGGAGCAAATGTGGCAGAGGTTTTAATTTCACCCTCTTCTATGGGCCCTTAGCAGGCTTGTGTGTGATTAAATAACCCCTGACTCTTCAGATTTGCAAAAAACCCCGACGAGAGACCTTTCTCTGGCTGTTTGCGATGGCTTTTATTTCACCAGCAATCGTTGGTAACTGGCTGATGAAAGCTGATCGTGCCATAATTCAAAACTTCTTTGCATTCAAATGCAACAATTAATCCTGGGTGTGTTGGTGCAATTAGATGACAAATTATGCCTCAAGATTCACTTGCTTGTTTGTATAGAGAAGCCGTGTTTGCTCAGCCGGGGATGTTTGGCTACAGCTTTCGATCTACCCCAGGGGATGTCAAACGATAAACTTGGGGAGTTGCACCCTGCTGCAGCTGCAGAATTCAGACCCTTTGGCCTCAGCTCCTTCACCTGGAGACTGAAGGTTTGTCTGCTGACTTGCACTGACTGTTTTCAGCAAATTTGAACTGTCTGAGCCCTCCTTTGTCCAAGACATTCATGCCAAATTTATTCTTGTGACGCTTCCAGCCTTTCACAGGAGGATTTGAGTCCCCCAGATTGGGGCAGGGGTTGCCTTGAGACCTACAGCTCCCATGCCCAGGTGGAAAATCTCCCCGCGGTCGTGGGTACCTGTCATGTCCACTCTGGTCTAGTTTTGAGACGGGAGCTGGTGCTAAATAGCAACAGCACAAGCTGAAAACCCAGCAGCTGGTCTGCTGCTGGCTGTTTGGTCCTGATGACCCTGGTGCTGTGGGATGTCTCATTTAGTCTTGGAGGTGCCTTCCTGTGGGTGGGGAAAAGTCTTATTAATGCCACAAAGTGTTGTTTTGCCTGAACCGCTGAAAAGTTGGCTGCTGGAGCAAAGGTGTGTTCTTCAGATGCGTTGCTGTTTCCAGAGGAAAAGGAGTATTTGGGGGTTGAATGATAGAGAAAGGATGAGTAAACTCAAGCGCAGGGTGTCATTCTTGCAGGGATGCTGCCTGCAGAGAGGGAGCGCTGAGCTCTGCTGGTTAATGATGTTCAACTGCGGTTTTTGGCTCGAAACCCAAAGCAAAATCCTAACGCAGACAGTGCGGCAGAAGTGTGGGACAAAGACATATAGATAAAGAGCCTGCTGATGTCACTAGTGCCAGTAGCTGCATATTTACACACTGGACTTAAATGAAGTTTTTATCCACCGATTAACCGTTCTGATGGGATTTCTTTGTGAAACGCCTGTAGATGTTTTCTTATCTACTGGGAACAAAATAAGCTGATAGCATTTTATATCCCTTTCCCTTATGCTGGTGATTGGTGCTGATAACAGCTGTTATAATTCCTATGGACTCTGAGCTCTAAGTGGGGGACAACGGCTCTCAGTGAGAAAGCAATTGGCTGTTTGGATAAGTAGCTTAAATTCCTTATTTTTTAAGAGTGGAGAAAGGGCTCATTTTCTCTAGCTGATGCTGCTTTGGCAGGAAAACAGCTGCTCTGTCACCAGATAAATACAGCTCCTGGGAATAAGGGAAAAATCCCAGCTGCTAAAAGTTGAAAGAATTGTTGGGGAAAGGGAATAGGTTTTTCTTTATTTGTGGCTTTTTTAAAAAGGCAAATTGTGTAGGACATTTTTGATTTTGTTTCCATCCATTTATTTTTTTTTTTCCAGGCTGCACAAGAGGGCATTATATCAACCTGCAGCTGCACCTTGCTTGTGGGCGAAAGAGCTCTTGCTGTCTTGCCAAACAGGATTAATGTCAAGCCAGCAGAGAAGGGACTGTATCCTGGAGGACACATGCCAGAGGATTTGTTTTATTTTGTTGGCTCGTGGTTGCTTTTTAGGGGCTGTTTGAGCTGAACTGGTTCCCAGATCTCATGCCCAGCGCTGCAGTTTTGCTGCATGGGAAGGGGCCTCAAGGAAGTGTCCTCCCTTGGTCCTGTACATCCCGACGCTGGTGGGAGGCAATGAGCTTGGGGACCTCTTGTTTTGGAGTAAACCAGCCCAAATCGTGAGCTTGCACCTCTCCTGGGTGGGAGCTTGGACAGCTCAGAGGCCTCCGCTGGGCTGTGGTTTAACAAAGCCATGTTTAATCCCCTCCTTGCTTGCTAAGTCCTTGCATTCTCCTTGCTCCCAACGGCTGTGCCTGGGAAACCCTCCCGGCTCCAGAGCTGACCTTTCCCAACAAAGCACCTTTGTCAGACCGACCTCAGGGCTGCAGGATTGCTTTTTTATTTTCCTTTCTTTACTTATTACTCTTTTTTTTTTTTATTGATGTCACCACCCAGCAGCACAAGGATCCATTATGTGAGCCGCCGTTGGACTTTGCTTGTTTACAGGAGGGTGATTAAGAACAAACGGGCAGCGGCGGGCTGTATCCTGGAAAGCGGAGGCCAAAAGTCTGAGCAAGAGGAAACTTGGCAGCAGAAATACAGCCCTGATCCAGCCAGTGCTGAGCCTGTGGTCCCCACACGCTGGGGCGGGAGGGAATTTTGTCTTCACATGGGGTGCTGTGGGTGAGCTTTGGGGAAGGGGGGGTGGAAGCAAGAGTGGGTTTTTTCCCCTCAGATGGATCTGTTCTGGTGAGGGTGTTCCTGGTCCCTTCTGTTCTCCATGGAGCATCCCAGCAGAGGGCAGCAAGAGATGCCCTGGGCACCCATTGCTCTCCCATGGGTGCTGCTCTAGAGCACCCATGCTTGGCGCCAGGGCAGGCCAACCCCTGTCCCCTCCTGGTCCCCCACCTTGGGGCACCTGCTAATAACTCCAAACTCTGTTGGGCTTTAAAGAGGCATTTTTGGGGCTGTAGGAGAGTGTTGAGGTGGGAACAGACACACCAGGCAGATCTACTCCTGCCCACCCTGGTCTCTGGACACCTCCTGCCCTTCTTCTCTTTAATGGCATGGTTTATTTAGGGGCAACGCTCACCTTACCCTGTATTTCTATGTATCACGGTGCTGCATCTCCCCACATCTGCCCATGCACACAGCAGGATCGTGGTGCGCTGCAGCGATGCTGACACAAGGACCAAGCAGGACCCTGGCGGCTTCACACTCACGTGAGCACGGCAGCTTGTCCCCAGGGTGCCGGTGGGTGCCGAAGCCTGACCAATGTGCTGCTGCATTCAACCCCGAATCAAGCGTGATATGAGCCAGCGAGCAAAATACAAATTACAGCAGCTGATCTTCAGGCGGAGGCTGCATTACCTGGCTGGGGTGATGCCTTTCAACAACAGGAAGGGTGGCTGTTGGCCCTCAGTGGCTGTGTGAGCTGTTTCCTGGCTCGTAACGAATCGGTACCACAACAACTATAGGCTGGGCAGAGGCTGAGTAGGAGGGGGAAGACTCGGTGCTTGTGCTCAAGAGGAGGTGGGTGCTGACAGTCTGTACCATGACTAATGCCAACACCCAGGCCAGCCTCTGCCATGTCTCTGCACGGAGGTTTCTCCTCTGTCGGCAGCATCGCTGCCCGTCAGCCCTGGGTGATGCACCGGAGAGTTCTTTATCTGCCAGCCTTCATCTCCCAGCTCAGTGCGGAGCGATCTGCAGAGGGAGGGTGGCTCTATGTTGGCTTCTTTGTGCCTCACCTTGTTCCTGAGTTGGTCCCTGGCTGCTTGGGACTCCAGCAACGTGGCGGAAGACCTCCTGGAGGGGGGTTTGCTTCCCTGTGCTGCGTGGACTGTCCAGCAGCACTTGATGGGCTGCAGTACCCCTCTGCAAAGCTTTTCCATCTTCCCTGGTGTCTGCCTGGGTTTCTTTTTCATCTCTCATCCTGTTTTCAACAAGCAGGAGTGAGGACTGCCCTGCGTTGTTCTGCAGGTGAAACCACCCTCATGCTTTTCACGTGAAGTCAGAAACTGCGGCTTTAAGCGAAGCACAGGGCTGCAAAACAGTCCGAGCTGGTGGAAGGGATGCGCTGCCAAACTGTGGAGCATTACCCCTTCTGGCTCAGGGGCAGGGTGATGGAGAGAGCTGGGGCTGACCCTCTGCAAGGGGCTGAAGCAAAGAGGCACCTGCAACCTATTAAAATTTTTTTAATTGAGATATTGCCACTGGGTCTTGCTTCTCCTCAGCACCTGGTTCCTTTCCGTGTCTCTCCTGTGGCCCAGCAAGGTTGTGTTTCAGGGACTTTAAATGACACACAAACAGGGCTGCTAGAGGCCTTCCTTAAGTAGACTGAAAGCCCTTTGATGTGTAAAAAGATATAAGGTTTCTAGATTGTTACAACATGTGAAAATAGTTGGGTTTTTCCTCCCTGCCCGAAAAAATTATAGAAAATTTTAAAGCTGTGCAGTAATTATCTGCTAATGGAAAAGGTACTCAAGAACGAGAAATAGCCCGTGAAATCCTCTTAGTGCAAAGTAATTGCTAGCAGGCGTGTTTAGGAAATAACTGCATCCATTCCCCTCTTCTTAATTATGGCAAATACGTACAAAAATGGTACGTTGAAGTGCTTCGGTGTAAGTTTCACCTGGTGATGTACCTCTAAAATAGGAAAAAAAAAAAAAAATAGCTGGTAACACAAAGCACCAATATAGTTCACTTGTTTATAACCGAAATGGTGTGGCTCTGCGGGGCCGTAGGCGGTGGCGTGGGTGTATGGGGTGGAGGTGTGCCGGGATGCTGCTTCTGAAATGGAAACTCCTGTTTCTGGGGAGAAGCTGGGAAAACAAGAGTGGTAGAGCTGTGGCTGCGTTATTGTGTGTTACAGGTAAATCTGGTTTGAACACGCAGGGATTATACCAGCCCTTGCTGTGTCTGCTGAAATAAAGGTATTTTTTTCTGTGAAATGGCTATTTCTGAGGGAGTGTCGCTCCCGCTGACCACCAGCCTTTCAATCTCATTAAAAATGGGGCTGAAGAAGCTCGAATGTTTTATCAAAAAAAAAAATATTTATTTGTTTTTAAGCGCTGCTGTTCCCATTTCTGGGCGAGTGAGAACAGGCAGCAGGACCTCAGGGTTTCCCAGCCACGACCCAGGCTCTGTCCCGGCGCTTGCTGGATGCCAGGGTTTGGTCTGGATTAAACGCAGCCTCTCTGCCTTGACTAAACGCAACAGGGACCAGGGAGAAGCCGCGTGGGGAAGGTGTGCTGGGGCTCGTGCTGAGCACCAGACCTCTGCACCGCGTAGGGATGCTGCTGCCTTCACCGGGATCTTCACCCCGTGATTTAGGGTCTGCCCCTGCCTGTGCACAGGGCAAGGGGTTAATTGCTTGTGCCCCCCAGCCCTGTGTGGGACCATCCTGCCCGTGTTTTCGAGCCAGGCCCTGGGTGCTTTTTGTGCTGACGCAAAGCTGCTGCCGCAGGATCCTCTGATTCATCCCCACGGAGGGCTCACACCCAGGCTGGGTTTCTTCTCCTGGTTGTTGATCACGCTGGCAGCGCTGGTGTGGGCTGGGCCCCTCCGTGGGGTGCTGTGGTGGCCCCCGATTCCCACCACGGGCTGGGGTGTGGGGTATGCCAGGCCTCCTGCATCCCTCCTCCGGTGTTAGGGTGGATGGAGCGAGGGGGATGCCCAGGATTCCCCGCTCTGGGGTGGTCCCTGAACGCACCCTTTGGGTGCATCTTCAGGGTCTAGGGGTGCAGTGGAAGGAGACCGTGGGATGCAGCTTTTAGGAATGCTGACCTGCCCCAGCCCTGTGTCTCACTGTGAGTTGCTCAGATGTCCCGGGATCTGGAAGTGCTTTAATTTTTCCCTGGGGCTGGTGTCTGTAAAGCATCTCCCATGTCCCGCGTGACCATGCTGCCCTTTCCCAATGAGAAAGGGGCTTAATATTCTTCCCCCTTACGAAAGAGGAAACTGAGGCACAAAAGGGTCGTAGATCTTGGCCCATCCTTGAGGAGGGGTGAGGTGAGAGGGTTAATACAGGGTGCAGGCTTGCATTTTTAGCTTCTGAGCTCTGCTGCTGATCTGTGGGACCAAACTAAGGGCTCTTCCATCTCCTTTTCTTCTCCTGCTTGTTACCAAACTCTTCTGTTGAGAACTGGGGGGACAAAGGGAAATGAGGGACAAGGGTCTACTGCTGCCCAGGCTCGTGCAGTGCCACAGCCTGGACTACAAATCTGTTTGGGCTTGCTAAAATATAGGTGATGCCTCCTATCCTCCCTGGCACTGCCATGCAAAGGCGGCATAACCTGTCTGATTGGGATTGAGCTGCCTCTAGGATCAGGGAGCTCCCAGGCAAGCGTCTCCCACCTCCCTGGGGGTCTGAGCTCAGTGGAAACCTCATCTTTGCACCAAGAAGAGGGACTGTGATGGTGGAGTTTTGCACAAGGTGGGAGGGACTGCTGGGACGGTGCCAGCGCACAGTGTCCCCATGCCCAGGTCAGGAGCGAGATGCTTTGGCAGAGGGTTGTGGCAGAACTGGAAGAGCAAGGCTCCAGCAAAGGTCAGGGTGAAGGTGTGGGTTTGGCAGCTGGTGAGGGGGCTGGGGACCGTTGTGGGTCAAGTTTTGAGGGCACCCATGGAGCTGTCTGGGAGAACTGGTATGGCAGAAAGCTGTGCCCGAGTCAAACCGGCACAGTGCGTGAAAGATTGCTGCTGGCTCCTCCCAGCTCCTGTCAGCCCCAGAGATGGGCTTCAAACCGCCCTGGACCTAGCACCCGGGCATAAGGCACCTCCTGCTGCCCCCACTCCAACACTAGTGCCCATTTATCCCTCTCAGGACTAATGACTATCATCTGCCAAACCACCTGCTCGTGGTGCCAGCTGCCACAGGATTTGGGTCCAAGCTCTTGCCCTGGCTCTCTGGGACAGCTTTGCACCCAGCTTAATCCATTTTTGCTCCTAAAATTTGATACCTGAGCTGATTTGCACCCATGACTCTCTTAAAATTTCCTTTATTCACAATAAATAATAAACTATATTACAAAGATCTCAACACAAAATCCAAAAATCACGTTCTTTCTGCAGCCACAAATAAATAGGACTCACCAGCACCAGCTAATGCATGAAAGAGCATCTATGAGCAGCGTGGGCCCGTGGCAGGGAGGAAGCAGGGGATTTTGCTGCGCTTACCTGCCCAAGGCGGTCATTCTTCTTTGCTGGTATCCACAGGGTATTTCCACCCCCTGGGCCATCGGACACAGGGGCGAAATCCTGTGTGCACCAGAACGTGCAGTCTCAGGCCTCTGAAAATTGTGTAAAACTTGCACCTAGGAGGGCAGGGATGCAGCCGAGTGGGTGTAAAACCACTTCTGAGAGGCTGCCCTGGGCTGAGACTCCTTTGCTGGGCTTAGCTGGCTGCAGTTAAGCTAGGAGAGGTTCTAGTGCTCACACTCATGTAGAGGGATTATATACACAGAGACTGCAATACTCCTTTCTTTAGTCACAGATGGTCTTTGAGTTATAAGACTTTTGTTTAAGAGTCTACTGTAGCTGGATGTGTTCATTGCCTGGCTTTGGTGCACACATGAGCCCATGTGTGGGGCTTCCTCCCCTCCTTTCGCTTGTTTTTTTCCAACTGTTCCTATGGTGGGGTCAACTCCATGGACTTCTTTCTCTCCTCTCTCTGCTCTTCCCACTCCTCCTCTGACTCGTAGGTGCCCTTGACAATGGCAACCCTATCTGACATGTTCATGCAGTAGGGGACGAGGATGTAGAAGTAGAGCAGAGCAGCCAAGCAAGCCCCGAGGATGGGTCCAACCCAGAACACCTAGAAAGCAACAAGGGAGAGAGTGAGAGCAAGTTGTGGAGGCTGGTGCACCAGGTCCAGCCATCACACCAGCATCCCTCGCTGCTCCACATCTCCTAGCCCATGGAGAGATACAAATACCCATTCCAGTAGACTTCTTGGGCTGAAATCCCCTCAACCTTTCCCTGCTGAAGATGTCAAGCGTCAGTCTCAGACCAGTCGGGAGCGGGGAGACGCGCTGAGTAATGACAAACTTTTGCCAGTTTGTTGAAGGGGGGGCATTGCCAAGAGCAAATGCCGCCGCGCTGTGTGCCAGCTCCCAATTTATTACCACTTGTTTACATAGGTTCGTTTTTACTTCTACATCCTACTGACCTTCAGGTTTTATCTGTTTACTGCTCACACGCTCACCGCGCGCTCTGCAGGTGGTGTTCTGACCTGCTGTTTCTGGCGCTCCAACACGATGTTCCCTAATGTTGCCTCAGTCATCCACAATCGTTCTTCTAACCTCAAGGTCAGTTTACATTTTGCCAACTACCAGTTCTTAATTCCCACAATCGAGCTCTTTATGAGTGCAGAGATGTGGTGAGCTCGAAAGGAGACACCAGGGCTGCTCTGCAAGGCTGAGTCAGATCTTGCAGGCAGCGCTGGGCGAGTGGAAAGCCTAAGCTGGGCTACTCTGTGGGTTTTATTGACCTCAGATGATGCCCTAGCTCCGAGTGCGCCGTCGCATGGGGGCTTTATGCTTGTCCCCTTGCTGGCTCTGTGCTATGGGGATAACCAGTTCCCCATGCGTCAAGGGGAACAGCCTCTCTTGTTCTCCAGCCCCCTTTATCCTTTTAGGCCTGGGATGGACTCTGAAACACCCAGCCCTGTAATCCCCAAGGCAGTCGCTGCCCTCTCCCCTTGCTGCCTGCATCTGGCCCATCGGCCAGCCCATCCCAGCACGCTGCTGATGCTCACCCAATGTGCTGGGCTGAACCTCCTCACGATGACCGCAGGCCCAAAGGACCGGGCTGGATTCATGGAGCAGCCGGTGAAGTAGATCTGTCAGTGTGGAAAGGAGACCAGGTTAAGCATCATGGTGCTCAGCAGTCACAAGCAACTTTTCAGAAGCAGGGACCGAAATGGCCCCGATGCCGTCTCTCTTGCAGAGGGGTGGAGATTCCCCCATCATGATGGTCAGGGAGCCCAGATATGTCCCATGTTGGCTCTCCCGTTGCAGCTCCCTCTGGGACCAACCACACGAGAGTATTTTGGGGAGCCCTTCCCCAGTGGGACCCTCTGCCCTGTTCTCCTGCCTGGACACTCACCCCCACCAAGTGGCCTACAGCGACAGAGAGGCCAATGGACAGTGCCGGGGAGCCCACGTTGCCGTTCCTTCGGTTATCCGTGGACGCAAAGATGCATGCAGCCAGCTGGAAGGTGAGGATGATCTCCACCACAAGGGCCTGGCCCGGGGTCGTGTTGTTGTTGAGCTGTGAACCATTGAGAGTGACAATAATTAACCATTCCTGGGGCTCGGCATCACCAGGAGGGCTCTTAGGTGCTTTGCTGGTGGATTTGGGTTGGCAAAGCCACATACAAGAAGCACCCCCATGTCCCCTGACCAGTCTTGGGGCACAAGGCGCTGTGGAGGCCACTGCTTGGGTTCACTGCTCCTTTCCCTGGAAGGGAAGAAATTATCTTTCTTTCTGCTTAATGCTCCAAAATCTGTCTCTCTCCTAAGCCTCCCTCCTTGGGACTGTCCACATCTTTCTCCACTTGCTTGTCTCCCAACACTCAACGCTTTCCCACCAAATCCCACACTGATTTGTCCCTTTTTCCCTGAATTTCTTTCCCTCTTGATCCTTGCGAGCTGTCGTATCCTGACTCTTCTCCCCTCCGCTTTGTGAAGCCCCTCCCCAAGAGGCTGGAGAGCAGCTGGTAGCAACCATGGAAGCACCTGGGATGAAGGATGAGGGTTTGGATGAAGGTTGGGGTGCAGTCATGGGGGGTAAAATGGGGTGTTGTTGCCCCAGTGCCTCTGCACTAACCACTGGGGACTGTCAGATGGACTCGTCCCCACTGGGCATGGGAAGGGCAAAGTGACCCAAACTGTCACAGTTTGGTTTTTGGCTAAAGATGACTGGTTTGGGATGTGCAGCATGTGGGAGCGTGGAGCATTGCAGCACCCCATCCTAGTGATCGAATCCTCTGCAACGTGTCTGTGCTGCTCCAAGGGGTCCAGACCTGGCCACGGTTGGAGCAGCAGCCCCACCACTCCCATTTCAGGTGGTTTCCCAGCACTGCCCCAAGGGTTTGAGACACGCTCCTCATCCCTGCTTATCTCAGAGGGTCCCACTGTCTCCCCTCCTCCTCCAAGAGCAGCCCCTGCTGCTCACAGCCTCTCCACACCCTCTGTGCGTTGCTCCTTCTTTAGCTCTTTTCCACCACCTCTCCAACCACCTCCGTTTCCCAGCTCCCCCAGCACACTGGTTACAGTGGGCTTCTGCTCCCCCTGCTCATACTGGTTTGACTGGGCTCTGCTCCCTGCCCTCCCCCCTCCGTCCTGGCGCAGCTCCTATCCCGGCGCTAATCTCCAGGTGGAGAGGCTGCAGTCAAGAACATCTCAATGGTGCGGGTGACTCACTCAGGCCCTTAGGATAAAGGAAGCGCTTATTAAAGGAAAAAAACCCCATGCATTCATTACCCCACACAATAAAGCTGTCATGTCAATGCTCTGCTGGCTAGCTAGTGTTTGCTCCTATCCCATTCCCATCGCTCTGCGCACGCAGGACAATGTGCCGAGATCAATGGATTTGGCTCTCCGGGTTGGTGCCGGCACCAGCTCCGCGCTCAGAAGGAAAGGAAAGCCCACACGGCAAGGGAACGACCTCCAGGTAGGGACACTTACCGCGTTGATGGCCAGGTTGCCACGTGTATTGACCGGTGTCACGCCGTACAGGATGCCAGCCCCGGCGATGGCCCCGACGAGTTGGGCGATCACGTAGAAAAGCGTCCGGAGGAAGGAGATCTGGTTCCCGACAAAGAAGGCGATGGTCACCGCCGGGTTGATGTGGGCGCCGCTGATGTGGCCAAACGCCTGCACCAACGTACCGATGGCCAGGCCAAACGCCAGCGAGATCTGAAGGATGCTGGGGAGGGCGGACGGCCACTTTAGGGCTGAGCCGAGGCCGATGAAGACAAAGATGAGTGTGGAGATAAACTCGACAAAGACGGATCGAGCAAAGGCCAGGGTTAATATTTCCTTCTTCATGGTGGGAGCAGGTGGATGGCAGCTAGGAAGGAAGAAAGTTTAGGTTTCCTCTGTCTCCAGGCTCTTGTCTGCACCCAATTGTAGGGCCATACCTATCTATATATGCAAGAGCAGCAGGGAGCTGTGTTACAAGGCGGTGGGTGGAGCCAGGGAATTAGCCAGTCCTCCCAAATTATCATGTGAAACTGGAAAAGTTTCCATCTGAAAATAACTTCGGAGCCTCTTGGTGAACCAGTGACTCAGATATTGGTGGCATTTCTTTCTCCTTCCCTCTGCAAACAAAGAGCCCCTATAGGGTGTCTCTGTGGTCGTTAGATAACGCGGTTGCATAACGAAGCTCTGCTCCCTCCTCTGCTTTTCCCTTTTACTACCTCTCGCCAGGTTCTGGGTGTTTCATTATCAGAGGTGTAGTTAATATTCCCCTCCTCCGTGTGCTTGCAGGCTGGAGAGGACTGTATTTTTGTTTGAAAAGTCTTGTTGCCAGTGTTGGGCTGGAGGAGCTCTCCTGGGGCAGGGCTCCCCGCGCATTCCATTTACACGGGATGTTGAAACGTAAAGCAAAGTTAAGCACCTGAAGCTGCTCCCAGGCTGTCAAGACAGCTCAACTCCAGGAAACAAGTGGCTTGCGACTGTCCTGGGAGCAGAGCAGGGTTTGGGGGACGCTTTGCCTAGCCGGGAAGCCATAGACAAGCTGGGGCTTCCTCGGGGTGCCTGGATGGAGGCTGAATGGGGGTGGTGTGGCTCGGATAAAGAGGGCGGCTTGCTGCAGAGCCTGACTGTGGACCTCTTTGCTGCCTTTCTGCTTTGCTGCTCCTTACAGAGCATCGGGTGTGGGTTTTGCCAGTGTGTGACTTGGCTGTTGGGGGTGCTGGCTGCCTGTATCTGGGGAGGGTGTATCCTACCCCTGTCATCTTGGGCCCTTTTCTTTCCTTTTTGCCTTTCAAGCTATTGCTCAACAAGGCCAATGATTTTGCTCTTAGGAACGTCAGCATAAAGCCACAGGCTTTGCACGGACACAGGCCATGTTTACACGACTCCTTTCATGTTCCTGTGCTGCTGCCCCCCATCCTAAATCTGTCCAGCTGCAAATCCTTGGCTGGCAGGGAGTGGAGGGGGGGAGGCTTTCAGTGCTGTGCAACACGGAGCTGTTGGGGACTGAGGTTTTGGGGAAAAAAAAGGCTCCAGTGACACTTAACAATGAATTCTTGGTTCCCTCATAGTCCTTGCAGCCTTGTGCCAGGAGCTGTTTTTCTTTTTTAAATGGGTTTGGGTGCCAGATCTGCTCTCCTTGCTTGGTTGATCGCATCTCACCTTTCTCAAGCGATGCCATCTCTCTGTGCCTAACGCAGCGAGCCCAGGCTGAGATTATCCGTGGCTGCCACGCGCCTCTGCAGAAGCGGTCACACTCCGGCACGTGCTGAGCGAAGCTCTACATGCAGGAGATTGGTAAAATGATTTAAATCCCTCTTTAAAGTTAAAAAGCACTAAAAAGTTGCATTCGCTGCTGCCTTCTGCTGGGTGCAGTCAGACCTGCACACATCCTGTGGGCTCAAGAGCTGGGAGGGATTCCTCTTCAGAGCAAGAAGAGGGGACTTCTTCCTCCAGAGCCGAAAATAAATGAGCCTTTCTCCTCCAGCCGTACCCAAAGTCCTGAGCTCAGCAAACAGACCCAGAGAGTCTCAAGGGACTGAGGATCCATTACAGCATTAATTCCTCATAATGGTTTTCTCCTGGTTCTGCTGATCCTGGGGAAGATTGCAGAGTTAAAGACCAGATCTGTTATCCTAGAAACACCTGGTCCGTTGGCGTGTTTTGGTGAAAGTTTTGCAAGCTGGTATTTCAAGACACCCTGGCCAGATTCCAGCTGGAGTAATTGCTTGCCACTTCCCTTCAGCCCTGTCTGTGGCTCCAGCTGGATAAAATGCATCTTGTTTCCATCCTCCAAACCCTTTCGTAATGTGCCTGCCACAGATCTACCTTGGAGGTGGCTGCGTTTTGCTGGCAGCTTCTCCGCCACACGCCTCGCTTTAGCTAAAAAGCCAGAAGATGCTCTCCCAGGTTCCCAGCTGTGGATAGTAACCTCCTAGCAAAATCCTCCAGCTGACTAGGAGACGTAATCAAATATGGCTGGAAATGATGGGGAAAACTTCCAGAGAGAAACAAGATGTTTCTCTAACAACACGCCATGCAAAACCTATTTTCCTGAGGCTGTTTGCTGGACTTTGCTCACTGGGGCATTCCTGCTTGGCTTCTCTGATGTCTAACCGTGTTGAGCCGGCATTGGGAAGGCTCCTTGTCCTCTCCCCAGCTGCATGCCCTCCAAGGAGCTTGTATGAACTGAAAGTGCCTTTGATGTGTCAAATTTAATTGAATTGGGCAAGATGTTGAGAAGGCATTACGCAGGTCATGCTGACAGACACCACCTACATGGTGGGGTCACGCACGCCTTGTTTCACCCCTAGGCTTTTGGAGGAAAGAAGACGAGGAGGCTTTTTGCAAGGAGGACAGGTTTAGCTGTCTAACTCCTCCTCCTCCTTCTCCTCACTGGCATTGGGCAGACAAACAACACAACCCCAAAATCGTCTACATCTACCACTCAGTTGTGGGGCCACAGGACTTGGGGACGAAGTGCTGGAGGGCGAGAGGGACCCGAGCCCACTGCTGGGTTGGGGTGCAGGGTGCCCAGGTGGGAGGAAGGCAGCTGGTGCCTCATCCTTGCCCGGGGCCCTCCTGAGGCCCTGCCTCACCCACAGAGGCGTGTGTGTTATTAACTGAATACGTGTGTCGGTCCCTGTCGTCCCCAGTTTGCTGATTTCATTTTCTGAGCCCGCACGGGGCTGCTATTCATTTGTCATTTCCATGGCAGCCCAGGTTTCTGATGAGTTCAACTTCAAGTTGGACCTCAAAGCCTGGCAGATGGTATTGCAGGTGGCCAAATTCAGATTATAAATGCTGCTGAGACCCAGACCAGCTTGGCTTTTGTTTTTTCCCCCTCATCTGGCTCTGTATGTCAACCAAGGACCTTAAAACTGGCATAAGAGTACAAGCAGGAATAATAATAGTAACAGAAGACAACTATTTCCACTGGAATCTGTGATTAGTTGGGATTAGATGACCAGAGGAGAAAGTTTGGTTTAGTTTGTTTTTAAGAGAAAGGGTGTTTCTTGCTGGCTCAGCTTTGGGAGTTTGCAGGAAGCCATTGATGGGGAAAAAAAATAATATGCACTGGGAATTAAAAGTAGAGCAAGAAGTAGCAAACTTTCCCTTCCTCGTCCTCAGTTCCTGCTGCTTGCCGTGGTGGTAGGGAAAGTGGTGGGATTAGTGCAAAGCCTCATCACTTTCTAGCCCAACCTGATGTCTCTGTACAGGTGTTTCAGACAGGGCTTTCAAGGATTTCTCTTATCTAACCCACCATCTGCTTGGTCTCTGTAAAGGCAAGGGATTACTCTGCTGGCCTGAGGCTGATGGTGTTTCCACCTTCTCCTGCCCTGGAGCAACGAGGCTTTTGCTTCCCCTAGTAACCTGACCCAGCTTTGGAGCAAACACCCCCACAAGACTGAGTCTGGCTTTGAGGCTGTCTCCATGTCCCTCACTGCCATGCCACTGCTTTGACATGAGGCCAGTCCTGACGTTGTCCTCCGGCCCTTGGTGGCTGCTGTGCTGAGCTGGGTGGTCACAGTGACCTTGTAACCTGTGAGCCTGTAAACAGGGATGATGCCATTTAACGCTGAATAGTGTTAATGCTTAATAACAGCATTGCTCTGCTCTTCGCTTAGAAGCTACTTGATGGTCTCTAAGGCATACAAGTGGATGCAAATGCTTTGGGGCTGGCCTGCGATGGAAATGCCAGCATCCTTAATAATTAAATTGCATTGAAATCATCATTAAATCGTCACATGGGGATAATAATGTGTATCAGGGAAAGCAAAGGGCTGGTTAGAAAAATAGGCCTGTACGAGATCACACAGCGAGAAGAAAGCTGGGCTTGAAACCCTGACGTCCTGATTTTCAGGTCGAGCCCTTTCCAGCAAAGCCACCTGCATGACGGACATTAAGAGGCTGCGTTGCTGCTCATCTAGATAAATACTTTGAATTCTTATGGGCGAGCAGCCGTTTATCCCTGTCCTCAGGATTCAGACAGAGCTGTGTTTGGGGCAGTGGTGTTTTTCCTCTTGAAATGTGTTTGCTGTAGAAATGTCTTCTTCGCCCATGCAGTCTCCTTTCAGGATTGCGAGGAGCACGCTTGGGAATAAGAGCTGAACTGATGTGGGGAGAGACCTGCCACCGGGAATCTCCCCTCTTCGCCTCAGCAATGCTGTTCTGCTGCACGTGCTGCTGGGACGGGGAGGCATGGAGCTGGCTGGAGAGCGGGGGCCAGCTCTGGGGTGGAGGTGGTTGAGTTGCATCGAGGCAGAGGGAAACTGAAAGCACAACCAGGCTCCAAAGCACCTATAAATGCTCTAAATAACATAACAGAGAGGAATCTGGAAACTCTTAAAAGCTGAAATTCTCACATAATCACCTGGCTTCAAAAGCCCAAGACTTTGTAAAGTAAAATATTGGTGATAATATGTGGAGAGCTGGTTACCCCGGTGAACTGGAAAATCAGTTGTTCACCCCATTCTGCCTCTGAGACCCAGAGCAAATGCATCAAGAAATATCTCAACCTAAAAATTTAGATAGCATATACTGATCAGAATTTAAAGAGACTCGTGGTGGTAACATCCCTTGTTGCATCAGATCTGGAGCTAAAGATTCTTGAACAGAGTGGTCTCTCTGTGATTTTTCTTTAGGTTGTTTGTATTCCAGAAAAATCAGGCTGAAAATCAAAGTGGAGCCTCTGGTCTCGTACCCAGACCCTTTGGCAGAACCTTGTGAAACGGGACTCTCTGTAAGCCTCGAAGATGCAGGAACTAGCTGGGGGTTTGGCTTCCCCCTTCTCAGCCACCTTCTGAGAAGGTCTGTGGTCCTTTCCCAGACTACATCTGGCTCTACCTCCTCCTTTTGCTCTCCTGGATGGATTTAGCCTCCTGGCCCCTCCTCAAGGAAAACATGCTTGGGAAATATTTCTACATATATAAATAGATCCATAAAAATAATGATGTGCCTGCATCCTAGGTAGGTCATGCCATTGCAAGACAGGTGCCAGATGGGAGCTGAATGCTCATATGGCCTTGAAGATCCTAAACTGGAGGATTTGTACAAGGTCAGGCCACAAAATTCAGAGACTCAGCTCTGATCTCTGAGGTTTGAAGCTGTGCTCTGTTCCTCTCTGTCCTACAAATGTGAGCCTTTCTCTACAGGAGTGCAGCAGTTTGCCCTGCACCATTATTTCCAAGATACCGGTGGGTTTGGATTTATCCAAGCCAGGTTGATTTTCTTCCCATTTTCCCCCAGGTAAGGCACTGCGCTTTCCCCATTTGCAGCCACATGATGCAGAAGCAATTTGGGTGCTGGGTTTGAGGTCTGCACTCTTGGGACAGACTGACTCAGCTTTCTTTGGAGCAGAGATTTGGATGCTTTCAGATTGCTTTCACCCACCTCTACACAAGGTAAAAAACCAGTAGGTAAGTGTTGCAACCCTCCTTCATGAGGTTGAGATGCTGAAATGAGGGAATGTCTCAACTAACTACAAGACGCCTGTAAAAGGCATCAGCGTGCATTTCATGAGGTCAGTGGTGAAGGCTGATGTTGAAGGCAAAGGAGTGTGCAGAAAGGGAGATTTCCTTCACTGGAATAGACAAGGATACTGTTCAAAATAACATTTTGCGCATCTCTATCAGCTTTTGCATCTGTTCCTCCTCCTCTGGGTAGGGCTGGTGTGTTGGGAAATATTGTGGTGCCTTGGTTTGGTGCCATGCTGCGGAGCACATCCCAGGATGCTGGTCCCAGTAGCCTCTCCAGACCTCCAGGCCTTGAGACACAGCCAGTGTCAGACTGTGTACTTTTGGACCCCTGGGGACCTGGTGGGATGGCGAGCTCACCAGAGGTGGCTGGGGGAGTCGTCCTAGGGAACCGTGTGACCCTGGGTGACAACACAGTGGTTCAAAAGGTATTTCTGTGAAATCACATGTTTCTGCTGAAGATGTACAGTACTTTGGCATTTAATTGGTGTCTTAAATCCACAGGATGGGCTGAATATGGAAGCCAAGCAGCGAAGTCAAGGAAAGGGGTCTGGGCATGTCTTGAATTTTCACAGCACCCCAAGGAAACGATAGTGTTTTGCAGAATGACCACCCCAAACCTGCTCATGCTGAGGACCTCCAGAACTCAGAGGTGGGACAACAGGCTGTGAAGGGAAGCCTCATGGTCTCAAGTGATGGCAGGACGTAAGAAGTAAAGTGATCTGAGACACATTGTACAGTGACTTTCATTTTGATTTCAGGTCCACGATGAAGCTAATAAAGTTAATGTATGCTGCAATACGTATTGCAGATCTTTATTGTGGGGTCATGAGCTCATGGATAGGCATGGCTGGATGGCTTCAAATCCTGGCTCAAAGCACTTTTGTTGAGGTCTGATGTACAAAGTGTTATCAACTTAGCAAGGTTTTAGGTTAGTCTGTGGCAGCTCTGATCTCTGGGTTGCTGGTCCTGCCCTCTAATTCGAGTTGTCCTGGTGTAAATCTGGAATGACTGGCTTGGTTTCCTGACGACGCAAGTTTTGGAAGTGTCATTGAAGTCAATGACACAGCTCTGCAGAGAAGGTAAATTCGTGTTCCTGATTGACTCGAGAGGACTCAGGCTGCTGTAGCCATCTGAAAATCTGGTTTAGTGAGATTGCTTTGTGTTAACGCTGGCCTGCTGAGACCAGAATCCAGTCAGGTCACCAATCAGAGCATTCAAGGGGTGCTGAAGCTGGGATGGTTTTTATTTTGTGGGTCGCTATTTTCAAGATGGGGGTTGTCCTTTTAATGTCACTTTTGCACATCAACAGGCTGGTGGCATGAGGTAGCTGCACTTGAAGCTGGACTGGGCTGCGCTGCACTGGTGGCTGTGGGATTTAGGGTCTGGAAAGTTGCTTTATTTACCGTATATACTGTACATATACTATATGACCATAAATGTGTCATTATTTGATTCACATGTACTAATTCAGTGGATAGAAGTGAATTTAAAGCACTTTATTTGAAAGAGTACAGTAATTATTAGACATTAAAACTCATTTCTGGGCTCTGTGCAGTTTATGTGGGTCTTAAACATTGTCAGGGTAAATAATAAATTAAATGCTTAGATCCGAAGGGGAAGAAGCATGTAATTACTTGAATATTGCCCCCCCTTAAAAAAAAAAATCAGCTGTATGGCATCTTATCATTGAGAGGATAACTTCTGGGTAAGTTTCTTTGGGTTTTGTTTTCCTTTGAAAAGTAACAAAATTACAAACTACTTTTAAAACTGAGTATTTGGTGATCTAAATAGAATCTGATTGATTTGAAACAGGATTTAACTTCCCATCTCTGAGAACAGACAGATATTTTTTTACAAGCATTTTCTGAAATAATATTCAAAGCTCCTTTGCCATTGAAGGTACAAAGTGGAGGACCAGAATTAATATTTTTACTGTGGTAGAGAATGGGTTAAACCAGTGCTAAAATTGCTGCACTTTGATAGCAGCCTTTTGGGGATATTTGCATTAATTGACTAGGAGAGTAAAATGGATTCTTGGCTACAACAAATAAAGCTTGGTATCTGTGATAATTTCTCCCCTTGCTTCACAGCGTGGCATGGGGGACATCGAATGACAGCTGGAGGAGGGGATGTAGGAGCTCCCGTGCTTCAGCCTCACTTGGCAGGGTGAAATGAAGACCACAGTAACGCCTGGTCTTGGCTTGTTTTCTCCTTTTCTCTCCAGCAACAGCAATTAGCACATGTTTGAGGAAAAGCACAGTGAGGAACAGAGGAAATTATTAATTCAAAAGGAGGAGGAGACTGGTATAAGTAGAGCACAGTGGATAAAGAAGAAGAGAAGAGCATCATTTGGTGGTGGTTCATGTCAAAACAGTCAGAGGGAGGAAAATGATCAGTAATATTCCTTATGATTTGGAATTGGGTCCGATCTTACTGAATATTTCCATTAACAGCCTTAGCAGAAAGAGCCTGAACGCGGTGATGACATTTTGTGATGGTGCTGTGCTGGGGAGACCCCACCAGCTGGAAGAAGCATTAGGATGCCCTGCTGGAAATGCATGACTTTTAGGCTAAGTAGTAGAAACGGGATTAAATTAATGGTTGAAAGAGCGAAGTTGCATCCCAAAGACTAACCCAAAGTCCCAACAGCAGAAGAAGGAGGTGGGGTGGTTATGAGGCTTTGGTGTGATGCAGCCATGGAAAAGGTCTGGGCTGTAGGAAGCAAGTGATGGAGAAGACCACACCTTAAACACTTTGTGTTACTCATCTGAGAATCGGAGTGGAACAGGAACAGAGGAAAGAAGGCAAAAACCAGGGAGACAAACGAAGCATCAAAGCTAAAGGACAACACTGGTCCAAGAACAAACAAGGTGTGGATGAATTTGGCCTGAAAATCAGGAGGTTTCTCATTGCAAGAGCTCCCCGGTGGGGTCAGCAGGGACTCAAGGACATGCTTCCAGTCCTGTCTCCTCAGGAAAGCCTCCATGTGAGCGAAGGATATCTGCATCCCATGGGGGGTGGTAAATGGCAATCTGATTCTTTGCAGCAGCAAAACTTGTATTTTTTGAGATACTTGTAGCATGGAGCGAGCACTCCTCTCTGTGTGTGCAAAGAGCCGGGCAGCGAGAAGAAATGGGGGACAGGTGAGTGGAGTTCAACAGCAATGAGGCATCGGGTGGCAACCTCCACACCCAGCAAATGGCTGTAATAACAACTCTCGCAGCGCCTTGGAGCTCTTCATGAGGGCAACAAACTCCACCAAGCGCTAACTTCTGCAAGGGGGACGTGGAAGGAGCTGGCCCAGGGTAGGATCCCAGTGTCCTCGTTCCTGTTGCTACACCGGTGGTTTTGATTTAGTGGCATTTTCCCCCCAGCATCAGAAAACCATCAGCCATGGGGAGAGCTGGGTGACAGAAGGTGCATTGGGCCATCACGGTGCATCCCCCCAGGAGATGAGTCAACTTCAGTCCCCCAGAAAAAATGAAGGGAGAGAGGGGAGAGGTGAAATGTTCATCTGAACAAGCACTGTCTAAAATGATGCCAGAGTATTGCCCAGCTCCTCTCTCAGCCCAGGGGGAGATTTGGCTACACTTTCTCAGACATCCCCCTCGGCAGGGTCTGTGGGGAGTGAAGCTCCACCGACTGCCGCCGCCGGACCTCACGCTCCGCCCAGTCCTCCTCCGGCTCGAAGCCTTTGAAGATGGCGAGTCTCTCCGAGAAGGTTTTGGCTTGCGGGAAGAGGATGTAATTGTAGATGATGGAGGCTGCTGCTGCCCCAACCAGGGGGCCCACCCAGAAGACCTGAGGGAAAGGGGAAGAGAAGAATTGGGTGAGCAAAAACCAGCCTGAGTTTGGAGGATGGAGAGGAACCAAGATCTCTGAAGAGTGTTGCAGGGGGCTTATATTGCTGTTGTGCCTGAATATACCTAACTATCCTCTTCTGTCTTTCCTCCTCTGTTGAGAGCTGCGTGATCTTCATTAATGACAGGCCCATCACGAGCATGCTTAATGATTTGGGTTCCCCTGGAGAAGTGTCTTCCTACCCATTTACACATTGCTGTAGAGAGGAGGGGGATACCAGCTTGGGCTGGACACTCTGAACCACCACAGCTCTGGCTCCAAACGTGCTCTTTGCAGGTGGAAATGCCTGAGAGTGTTCCCAGAGGAGCTGGTGGAAAATGGGTATCTAGATCCAACTGGAACCAGGAAAGGTCCCCAGTATGGGCAAGAAGAGCTCCACTCTCCATTAGTTTTGCTCCTTTTGGTAAATCATGGTCAATAAATCACACACCCTTTTCCTGTTGCAATGCACCCTGCTTAGATAAGCCAATTAAGCACCCAGCAGCCCCACCTCTTTTTGCTAATCTCTACATCTCTTCTCCAGCTGGGAGCTGGTATGGAAATGCCAGGAATCTGGCCGGCTCCGTAGGTTTCGAGGAATGTTGGTAATCTGGGGGCTCATCCCACTAAAACAACACATAGACCTGGCTGCTTACCCAGTGGTCACTGAAGTCTCCAACTATCACAGCAGGGGCGAAAGATCTGGCTGGATTCATGGAGCAGCCAGTGTACCGGATCTGCGAGAAACACCACGCTTACTGTTAGCACTAAGCCCTTTTAGCACATTTTAAAAAATCCTGGTGTGTTATTAGCATGATTCATTCACAAGCTGATGTTTCACCCTCCTATTCCAGGAAAAGGGATGCTAGCAGCTTCCACCACCTGTGTCAACAGGGATGAATTGTCTGTATTTGTGCGTCTTCTGTGCGAGCACAGGTGTCCTGAGCATGGTGCAACTCAGCTGCAGGCTGGGTGACGTGGCCCTGCAGCGTGACAAGGACTGCGGGGACAAGTTCCTCTGTGCCTATTCCTGGAGAAAAATGCTGCTCCTTGTCACTGAGGGTGGGAGAAGGACAGTCCCATAGACACGTGGGCTTGCAGAGCATTAAGAATGGAAGATGTGGTGTAAACATTACTGTTTGAATGCATGCACTGAGAGGCTGGGAGTGTTGGGGGCTGCTTTGGTTTGTCATCCAGGAGGGATTTCCCTGGGTGTCCATCCCAAATACTTCCCAGTCTTATCATGGTCTCAAGTGCCTTCACGCCAGGATAGAAGACCCCGCTGATCCCTGGAGCTCCCTACAGGACTCAAGGAGCAGCAGAGCCCAGCAGGTTAAGCTTTTTCATGCCTCAGGCTATGGCTCTGTTATAACTTTGATGAGATTTTTCTCCTCTATCCACTGGAAAACCGTGGGCACCATGTGAGTTACAAATCCCCCATCCACCCCAGATCATGCAGCCAAGCAAGCTTTGGGCAAAAGCACAAAGACAAGCTAAAAATTGCTGAGTATTAGCCCATTCTACACACCCCAAGGAGATGCCCCACGGCAACGGAAAGGCCGATGGACAGGGCAGGAGAGCCCAGGTTGTCCTCCCGGCGTTCATCGGTGGAAGCAAAGATGCACAGGACCAGCTGGAAGGTGAGGAAGAGCTCAACGGTCACTGCCTGCCCCGTCGTTGTCTCGTTGTGCAGCTGGAAGGGGAGGAAAAATGTGTCTCAGGGACAGGCAAGTTTGGTGACTGGGTTGCAAAAGCGGAGGGGGAAACCAAAATCAGGGGGAACCAAATAGACAGGAAATAGGTGAGATTTTTGGCACCAATATGAAAAGAAGGAAAAAATCTCCACGTAAAAGGAAAAGTGGGTCAATGGGTAATGCTTGATTGACCTGGCAGGAAATGGTTTATTGACATTTCTTTGTGTATTTTTTCCCACTCCTCTCTTCCCCCTAGGAATTATTTTTTTCTTTTCCTCAGACTTAAAATGCAAAATGCCTTTTGGAAAAGTTTACAAACTGCATTTTGAAAATGTCAAAAAGAAATGTTTTGGCATTAAAAAACTATTCCCTTCCCACACTTTTTTGACTGAAAGAGTTTGTCACATTTGATCTGAGCCTGTGCCTGGTTGCACTCCCTCTCCTCCAACTCTGCTTTCTGACACTCCTTAACGGTTCTTCATCCAGATCTGGATGGATCTGGCAGCACTGTCAGCCAGATCTGCAGCTGGCAGTCCTGTTTGCCTCTGGTCTCTCTTCACTGTCGCTTCCCCCAGCCTGTTCTGGCACATCTCTGCCCTTTCTTTCCCTGCATCACTCCTGCTTCAGACACTGCGTCCTCCCAGATGCTGATCCTGAAAGCGCTTTGCTCGGTGATGCCATGAAGGCAGCAATTTCCCTCCTGGCCAAGATCCAGAGTCAGATCTTGCTCTCTCTCCTCTCCAGTATCCCCCCCCCCCCCCCCTTTTTTTTAAGAGTAATTTGTGCAAACATCTCAAGATGAACAGCCCACAGGGGAAAAAAAAAATTACCAAAATCCCTATTCCCTCTTTTAGGTGGTTTAAGCTATAAACAACAGAGCTGGGTGGCTTGAAAGTCTCCCTTGCTTTGTTGGGTTTATTAAATCTCAGCTATTATCAGTCTAAACAGTCTTGTTCAGACTAATCTGCAAGCACTTTTTGAACCCTCTTAATCTCTTTGGCAGCAAAGCTGGGTCCTGCCAGTGCCTCCCTGCTGCAAGAAAGGGGATTTCCATGTGTCGCTTCCTAAAACATGCTGCGCCCCCCCCCCCCCCCCCCCATCACCACTCGCTTGGTTTTGTGTGATGCTGGTCCTGGCATGGGCGTCTCTACAGGAGACACAGCTGCCTGTATCCATCTGAAGAGGAGTGGTGGGGCATGGAGAGGGGATAGTGAACACTGTGACTTTTAAATTTTTTTTTTCCCTGTTTTTATTATGTGCATTGGTGGGGAAGGGGGTGTTGGAGGTTGGGTTACCACTGGGGAGTCCCCTCACGGCTTCCTAGGGCTGCCTAGTTTTCTTTTTTCCCTGCGTGTGTGAAACCAGATTGGGATCCTTGTGATGCTTGTGGCACTGCCAGGGCACCCGTGTGTGCTGGGCATTGGGATGAACCAGCCGGACCTGGTGTGGCCACCCCTTCACAATGGGAAGCAGCTAACGAGCAGTGCTGTCTAATGAAAAACTGGGAATTAGACCTCGCTCCCACCCCCCGGCGCAAAATCCCCATTGCTGGCAATCTGGCACAGCAGCCTGTAAATAGTGACATTGCTAGTGCAGAGGGGAGAAAAGGCTGCCCGGACCCACACCAGGACTGGGAAGTGGGACGAGCTTGCGGCAAGAGGAATGGAGAGGTGACACTTCTGGTCATATCCTTCCCTAAACACCTGGGCTCCTCTGAATCCAGCTTCTCCACAATACAGACTCAGATAAAACTGAGATGATGGTGGCTTTGTCTTATAAGGGAGGTGTCTATGTGGCCAGCTGGATCATACCTCTGTTTTTACTCTTAAAAAGCAGAGGAGGCAACCTGGAGTCTTGCCTTCATCCCTGCTCCTGGAAGGACCCTTGGTGCAGCAGGCTCGTGGTGCTGGGCTGCAGCTGGCAGTGGCTTCCTACCCAACACTAAATAAAGAGGGTTTTTGCTGGCCACAAAACCCTTCTTCACATCCCTCAGCCTTCCCAAAAGCCCTGCCCAGTGTTTCCTGCTCCCTCCCAAGCTCATCCATGGGCTGGAGTCTTACCTTGTTGATAGCCAAGCCTTCACGGGAGTCTGCTGGGGTGATCTCGTGTAAGATGGCAGCCCCCACCACAGCCCCCAGGAGCTGAGCCACCACATAGAAGACTGCGCGGAGGAAAGAGACTTGGGAGCCGATGAGGCAAGCCACCGTCACTGCCGGGTTGATGTGGGCTCCACTGATGTGCCCCAGGGCTTGGACCAGCGTGCCGATGGCCAAGCCAAAAGCCAGCGCGATTTGAAGGATGCTTGGGGCGGAAGCCGAGGGCCAGTTCAGAGCAGAGCCCAGGCCAAAGAGGATGAAGACCAAAGTTGCCAGAAATTCTGCGAAGACAGCCCGGGTGAAGGCTATGGAGCGCAGTTCCCACATCATGGAGCGGCGACTGGTGGAGGCTGCAAGGATTGACCCTGCCCGTGGTCTCTTCAGGCGATTGCTACTGCGGCTGCTGTGTCCTTAGAGGATGACAGGGGGACAACATATATATCTATATGGACGCGGGGAGCTGAAGGATCACCCACTGAAGGAGATGGGATTGTGGTCCTAGAGAACCTGATGCTTTTATTCATTTGTGTTCCAGCTGAGGGAACATCAGACCCTGCCCCCTCTATTAAAGCTGGGGAATGCAGCGTTCGCCACCCTTGGGAGGTCATAAATCAGCCTCGAGCAATGCCATGAAACACTGTTCCCTTTCTCCTGTGATTTCTTACTAGGGGACGGATCCCTAGAGCTGCTTGTTGCTCCTCTACCACCTGCAGCATGGAGAGGAGAGGAAGCAAGGGCAGTTCTGCAGAGCTGGAGATGGAGCTGAGGTTGGGTTGTGTTGAAAAGCAGGATGTGGGCTGTGGTTAAATAACCAGGCAAAACTGGACGCAGAAGAGTCTCTCGGAGGCTCAAAACGCCAAATGACTTACTACGATTTGATTCCTCGGAGTACCAGAGCTTTACAGCCTGGGCACAGATTTCCTACCCAGAAAAATGGGAACCAGCCCCAAGAAATCACTGTCAAGAAAGAAATTCTAGTGTGAAAAAATGACACGCAACAGCTGGAGTACCGGCTGTGTTCTAATTACGGGGAGTTTTGCCAACTCAGCTCTTCAGAAATGTCTTTTTACTTCTTGGTGTTAATCCCCAAAAGAGAAATGATATTTTCTTCTCTGGAGCATGGTTCTTCACATCAAACCATCCACTAATTGTCCAACGAGTCTATTTTCCTTTTGCTTCCATTGCCTGGGGCACATTTGCCCGTTCCTGGGTGATGTCTGTAAAGCCTTTTGCTCCCTATGTCATTGAGGTTGGTGGGTTTACTGGAAAGATAGCACTTGTTTTGTTTTGTTGTGTGTTTTTTTTTTTTTTTCCCCTCGTTAGCAGACTCTGTAGTTATTTTAAAGCATGGCGAGCTGGGAGGAGCACTCCCCCAGGGCAGAGCTGGAGTTGAAAGAACCATTTTATTTCAGAGGGATGCAGAGCACCAGCACCAAGAGTCCATTTTTGGCTTTGACAAAGGCTGCTGTTGTACAATAAACCAAATATTTTTCCCCTCCAGAGGAACCATGCAAGTGCCACTGAACTGATGTGAAAGGTTGATGCAAAATATTCCATATTGCTCAAATTATATCATGGAATCATAAAGTATCTCAAGCTAGAGGGGACCCATAAGGATGTGCGAAGGCCTGTTCTTTCCGCCACAAAAGGTGGGTAACAATACTGTCAGCTGGACTAGATGATTGTTGCAGATCCCTTTCAACTGAACTATTCTACTTCTATTCTTGTCCTCTCTTTAAAAAAGATATTTATGGGAATATTGCTCATAGCAAGGGAGAGATTGTGGGGAGAACAAGTCCAGTCCATGGGTGAGTCTGAAGGAGGTGGGATTGTGGTCCTAGGAAACCTTTTCCTCTGAAAATCCTCTCTTAGGCCTCCTCGGAGACTTTGGCCCATCACAGCACCACCCTAACTCGCTGCCTTCCAGCCATGAAGCCAGTCTCAAAAAACAGGTTGTGAGGCTAAATATATTTGGGGTGCTGATGAGCCACGGAAGCACGGTCACATCCAGTCTGTAGGATCTTGCTGCTGTCTCCCTGGTACAGACTTGTGAGCTCAGGGTTACTCAAGAACTAGTTATGTCAGGGACTGGTTACAAATGCGGGCTGTTATTAGTGCAGGGAATGACAGAGAACAAATACGGGCAATTAACTGGAGCTAATATTCTATTTGATTAATAGTTATTCATGGTGAGCGAGTTGTGGTGTATCAGTGCTTAATGACGACTAATTAAAAGGAAAGAGAAGTAAGCAGGATTAGCTCTGAGCAACTTGTCTAACGCAGCCTTGTGGTCGTTGCTTTTATCTGGTGATGCAAAAGTCCATTGCAGCTCTCGTTTATGCCCCACTCTGAGACGTCTGTGCTATTGACGGTGGGTTTCTGCTGCGTACCGTGGTGAAAGGGTTGGCGTCGCATCGTGAGCCGACTTGCTAGAAGGAGAGCTGCTATCATGGTCTTCATCGCGGGGCAGAGCAAACCATTGCTGTGAGATTCTGCTTTCCAGCAGGAATAATAACGCATCCCAGCTTTCCCCAGGGACCTCTAGCCCTGCAGTGGCTGTAATCCGTCTGGTTTTACAGAGAGGGGGCCCACGGCACGAAGCTGCTGTGGCTAATGCCAGGCAGCGAGTCAGTGGCAGAGCCAAGGTTTCACAGAACCAGAACTGTCTAGGTTGGAAAAGACCTTGAAGATCATCCAGTCCAACCATTAACATAACATTTCCTGCCTTACTGCACCACGTCACGGCCACGCGTCCTGCCATATGCCTGGGAAATGGAGAAACGGGAGGCCGAGCAAGCTGAAGAGCTTCGTACTGGGTTGCTGAAGCTCTGCTTGTGTCTAGGAGGGGTTCCTGGAGCTGCTGGTGTTGACGGTAATGTGGCTTTACACCTTACACCACGTGCGCTGCGGCTTTGGAAGCCGCAAAGAGCACTGCAGCCCTGTAGCGAAGCCAACTGAGTTGGGGAAGTGTGTTTTTTCTCCTTTGAATCCACTGCCCGTGGAGTGTAACGGCATTATCAGCCCTCCCCCAGCATCAAATGCAAATGCTCATTAAGAGTTTGTTGGCGTCGGCAGAGGGTTGATGCACCGTGCTTCCTCCCGATGGCAGAAAATGGCCTGGTAACACGTTTTTGAAGAACATTTTGCAAGCGAGGGAACGGTGCTTGCACAACAACTTGCTTATCGAGTGACTTAGATGGCTCAGATATCTTTGCTTCCCTGGCTTTCAGGAAAGTATAAACATCTTTAAGGTATCTCCATTCCATCTAAAATACCTCCGAGCCACAGAGAATAAAAGATTTATTGCATAAACAACAGTGAGGTTTCCTTCTTGGATCTGATCCGTCGCAGGAGGTGCGTGTGCTGCCCAGACCTCACTGGAAGCTCCGTTTTTTGGTCTCTTCTGTGAGTAGAGGCAGCCTGCAGTCAACTCCCCTTCCCCTCCAACAGCTGCACGGACAGTCCGTACTCATGCTTCACATGGCAGCAAATGCCTTTTTTATTAGACATTGGGGAATCCACAGCAAGACTAAATCTTGGGAGAAACCTTTATACAAACTGGCTATTATTGGTTCTGCTGTTCATTGAAATACATGTTTTCTTTCCAAGAAAGGAGGTGTAAAACGGAAAATGCTACCTCTGAGATTTCTCTACGGGAAGCCTTTAAAAGAAGCCAATGGATAAGAAGGAAAAAATCTTAACTCTAGTATTCTGACTAACCGTCTTGTTTCTCAGTTGAGGTTTTCTGCTTGCTGCCTGGATAAATGGGAGTGCTGGCGCATTTGGCCCCATCCATGACCCCCAGCAGAGCGCGGGGAATGGCAGCCATGGGCTGCCAGGACACTTGGGGAGGCAGAGAAGATGGGGATGAGGGGATGGACACTTTCGTGCTGGGATCTGCAGGGGCAGAAACACCTCATCTAGCTTTTCTCCTGGGAATCAGAGCACCTGCAGCATCAGTTTGGCTCCGGGGACATTTCCACCCTGAACGTCCTGACTCTCGTACCAGGTACGAGGTGGGTCTGTGGGTGTGGGACCCCCTGGCAGGGAAAAGACCAAACACCGGTTCCCCACCTTTTTCTAAACTCAGTTTATTAACCATTAGGCTCCCTCTGCCCATTGCAGGATGGGGCATTCAGAGATGCCTGCTCACAGTGAGCAGACTAAGATCTCTTTTTGCTCCAGGTTATTTTGTGGTGGGACGCAGCAGCACAGCTCTTGCTGCAATGCAAACCGAGGCATGCTTTTAGTTGCATTTTGTAAACATATCAGGAAAGTTTTACCTCTTTCCCACTCCTGGTTGGAGAAGAGACAGAGCAGAGAATAATGTCTGTATTCCCCAAAGCGAGGTGACCACCAGGAAAAGTTATGTTCTCCCATTGTCATATTACATCAAAAGGACATTCACCCAGAGGAGCAAAATGGAAAAAAATCAAGATCTTTCCGGCATTTCAGGCCAAATCCTAAATCCCTATTCATGCAAAACTTCTGCTGGCTCTTGCAGTGTTTATTGTTCTTGTTTTAATTGAAGCAGAATGATTAATGCAGTCCCGATTTCCTTCACTGACTTCAATGAACTGAGCTTGAGCGCAGGCCAGGAACTGGGCCTGGTGTTAGAAGAAGGCTTCATTCTGGTTTTTTTATCCCATCTCAAGGACTTGCAAGTTCAGTCCTGCTTGTTTGCCAAGGGTCTTAGTCAAGGTACACAGCAAGACTGATCTCATGTCAGGATCAGTACACGTTTCTGGTGGCCGTATAAAACCCTGACATCTGTGAAGACCACACTCCAGCATGATCTGATCTCTGTACAGCACCTAGGCAGGGATTTAATTCTTTATTCCTGTGATTTTCAGGAAAATATAGTTTTTCATTCATGAGACCCAGACTGTCCAGAACCAGGGAGAGGGGGAAACCATGGTTTGTGCCTCTGCAGAGAGACTTTTAGGCAAGATATGGCCAATGCCAACATACCATGAGGTCAGAGACAGGGCTGAGTTAGGTGATAACCTCCCTTTAATCATGTCTTTAGGGGTGAAGAAAGGAGAGCATTCTTCCCTTGTTTGACTGCTGAAGATCAAGGCCAGGGCCTGGCATATTCTGCATAAACATTCATAGGAAAATAATATTTTTTCTCTTGAATCCATGAAACAAATAAAGCCAAACACCAGGATATCTCTATAGCCAGCAGATTTTGAAGTGAGATAGACCCCATGGCCTTACCAGGTCTTGTAAGCTCTTTGTTACTTACCTAGGCTGGAATATTACATTAGTTAAAATCAATCAGATTGCAACATCATCCTCGGGTGACAGAACTGAGCAGGAGACCTCAGCTTCACCCTTCACTGGATACCCAGTGTTATGTTTGCAAAACAAATCACTTCTAACGAGCCAAACTCCCAGCGGGTGTAAATCGGGGATGTGGCTTTCACATCAGTGCAGTGACATTGACATTGACTGAGAGCATCCAGTGGCTGGCCTTTTCACTATTTTCCTCATTTTTGTGTAAATGAGTAGTAAATCAGTATGAGTAAATGAGTAAATCAGAAGTAATCAAGCTGAAGTCCATGAAGGAAAAATGAATGAGCTTGATGTCTTTAGGTAATTCTACTGGATTTTTTTTTTTTTAAATAAGCTAGGTTAGATACTGCCAGGAATTGGTGCCACTGGTGGCTCTAGAAACAATGTCCCCTGTCCCCTCCTGTCCTGTCTGCTGCAGTCCTGTGGATCTGAGATGCTCATCACCGTAAGGGATTGAGAGAAAAGCTGTTGCAATCCCTGTGTTATCTCCCCATCAGTGCTGTGGGTACCAATTTGTGCATTGATTGCTCACCTGCGCTGCAGGACTTTTTCGCCTGCCATCTCCTGATCTTTGCTGGAAGGGAAGCAGGAGTGTGTCTCGCAGCTTTACCTTTGAGAAGGGGCTGTTTTCTCAGCATCTTTCCTGGGGAGCTGCTGGTGTGTGTGGTGAGGAGGTACTTGAACAGTGCAGTGATGAAAGTAGGTTACTGCAAAAATCCCTCTAACAGCCATCTGGGGCTGATGGAGAAAGAAAAAGGTGCTTGGCTTCTGAAAACAGCATCTTTCATCTGAGATCAAGGTCAGTGCCATGGTCTTCCTTGGCAGATAAAGCGAGCAGTGCAAGCAACTGTGGTCCATGGGAGGGGAAAAAAAGATGATTTTCAGCAATCAGAGAGAGAAAGCCAGATGAGACGTCAGATCACATTAAATCCCTTCCAGCCGTTAAACCAAACAGTCATTTTAAAATTAATTGTTGAGTGAGAAGCTGCATCTGTCTCTGCTTTGGTGGAGCACGGAGCTGGGGTCTGGGTATAGAGCCAGGCTCTGGCAGCCCCAGGAAGCTGGTGGCTGCAACTGCTCAGAGGCGTCTTCAACTCGGAGTCTCAGCACGACTCTAAAATGTGAAGCTCAGCGTGTGCAGCCTCACCAGCAGCCCGGAGCCGCTGTGTGGCCATGGAGCGGTGCTGCCTCGGCCACGGCGGGCTCATCCTTTAGCGAGGGTTTCCAACCCTTGGTACCCAAAGGCCTGTGGGGCTTCTTGCAGAACAGTTGAACCATTAACAAAAGGTTGGGTTCCCACCCTAGATAAGCTCCAGGGAAGAACCAGGTGAACAGGATGCTTGGCCCAGAGCTGTGAGGGCAAGAACGGTTTTGTGGGAGAACGACTTTGCCCATGGGCCGTGGGCAGTCACCAACTACCCTCTGCCTGAAATAATCCTTACAGGGGCTTGGCCACTGGCTTGGAAACCATTACTCTGTTCTGGGACAGCATCAGGAACAAGGTTAGGACCTCAGTGTGGGTTCCCAGAAGGTCCTCTCCACTGAGCTGCTAGCTGAGAGCTGCTGGGGTGACGATCATATGAAACAAAATATGATATGATCATATGAAACAGAACCTTTATGCTTTTCGTGTTTTCCACATTGCTTCAGGAAGTTCTTCCTACACCAGATGGAGATTTATGTTGAATCTGGGAAGGTGGGAAAAGCAGGGGAAGGAGCAGAACAGTTTGATAGGTTGGATACCACCCATGAAAAGACCTCAACAGCCTTCAGAGTTGGCCATTAGCCCCTTCCACTGTGCTGGATCCTGCAGAGGTCTCCTTTGGTCTGTGTGATCAACATACGCCGGGAAAGGGCTGGACCAGGCTCCAAAACTGCTCCTAAAACTTTTACGTAAGGCATGCAGATAGGAAAAGATACAACCTATTCCTTTTAAATTTTAAAAATTTGCCACTTTTCTTCCCTCTTTCTATATTTTTTAAGTTGTCTGTCTGTCTGTCACCTTTCATCCTCTTTTCCCCTACGTGCTTCTTTCTCTCTCTGCTTTATGGTGCGACCCAGCCACCAACTTCCATGCCAAGGCTGCAGCAGTAAGGGAACCATAAAGTTGGTTTCATAAAGCCTCTGGCTCCTTTCCACTTCTGAGAATAAAGGTTCAGCGTGGGATATTTTCGTTTGTGGTTAGTTACTTGATTTCTGTGTGGGTTTTTGGGTGCGGTGCAGGGATTGGGTTGTCAGCAGCGTGAATTGCCGTCCTACTTTGGTAGAAAGATTTATTTTGTTTTTTAATCTGGGTTATTGCACTGATTTCCTTCTGCGTTTATGCCTGTGTTGATGGGGTCTGGCCCTGGAGTGTCAGTGCAATTTGCTTCGCTTCCTTGAATTGTATGAAGTGGAGAGGAGCATTGGCAGCTCCTCTGAGACCTTGCCAGCAAAGCCCAGTATGTGGAAAGCATTGCTCTCTCCTGGGTGGGGGGGACTGAGCTGCCCGGGGAGCTCTGCATTTCTTCTTGCAGGTGCGATGGAGCTCGTAAATTTGCTGCAGTGTGAATCCAAGAGGGACCAGGTCTCGCTGGGCAGGGGGGCATTCTCATACACCAGAAACTGTGAAAATCCCACTCAAAGAGAACACACCAAGACTGCAAATCTTCTACCTTTACTGTAGAGCGTAGGAGCCCTGATCTCAGATGAGGACAGCAAGACTGTCCAGACCCAGGCAGTGCATGTCAGGTCACTCATGATATAACAGTGGGAGAGAAATCTGCAGACAAAGAGGCAAGTCTGCAGAAATGAAGTTACTCTCAACAAGGCAGGCATCAATCTCCCGACCTAGCAAAGCCACGTGTGCAGGGATGTTATGGGAAAGATGTGTTTTAAGGAGGAAAGAGAGGAAGGAAGTGGCTCGCTGGGAAGTCCAGAGTTATGCAAAGGAGGAAACGCAAAGGTGTTTGCTCACTCAGGGATGTAGGCAAGGAAGGCAAATGTTATAAGCTTGGAGGACGGGGTACACACTACAAGCTGCTCCTGAGACGTCGTTAGGCCAGATGGGAAATACCCTCACTTCTAACTTTGAGCCTCCAGGGCAAAGACAGAGCTCCTTCCAGGATAGCGCCAATAAACCTGGATTTGAGGCCAGTTTCAGTGTTGGAAATTTGGCTCTGAAATGCAGCAAAGCTCTTTCCTCCATCTCTTCTCCCTGCTGATTGCCTGAGTCCTGGGCATCAGGCTGCTGCATCACCACAAGGCCACAGGTCACTTGTTGTACGGGCTCATAAGAATGTAAAAATCCCTGGGCACATCCCTGGATTATATTATATAAAGTTCCTTCATAATAGTTTAAAGAAGAAACTGCACAGTGGCATGAAGGTGTCACTCCAAGTGTCACCCAAACCTGTTCTGTTCCCCCACTCCCAGTGAGGCACGTTTGCATACTTGTGCAATTCCTTTCGTTTAACAGCATCAAATGCACCTGATGGTGGTAAGAACATGTTCTTCTGGCAGCGATGAGTGAAATGCGCTCCTGAGCAGCTGAACAATTTAATCCTGGGGAGTGCCTCATCTTTATATTTGCCTATTTGTTTGGTAGGTGTATGCACGTGTGTTGTTGTTACTCTCTGACGTGGTTTGTGGGTATCACGGATTTGCTTCTGTTTATTTTTTAACCTCACCACAGGGACCTGTTCCCTGCAATCCACCGAAATCACACACCACAGCTCTGGAGGCATTTAAAAAAATCAGGGTAAAGTTTCTCAAAGCACCCAAATCCTGGCACTGTCTTAGCCCCCCAGCACAGGCAAACAGCTGTGAGTAACCATGAAGTTTACTCAGAGAATGGTCCCCAGCTGACTTGCAGCTACTACCCACCCATGGGGTTTGAGCCCTCTCTAATTAAAACACCTTTCTGAGCACTTCAGCTGATTTTACCTGGCAGTTGAGGTGCCTGTGATCAGGTCCAACAGCTCAGCTGGGCACAGTTTGCAGGATTTTCTTCCAGGCAATGGAAAACTGATGGTATGAAGGGAGTGATGGGTTTCTTTTTTTAGCTTAGGCACTGTTGCATTTAAGGTGATGAATTAATTTGGTAAGAGATTAATTCCCTTGTGTTCTAGCTGGCCCTCAAAGATTAGAGGGGCTGGGGGTGGATGCGCTTATCTCCTAATAGCTGTGCTAATTATTGCTGTGACTATAGGCCTGACACCAGATGCAGGAACAGCTCGTGTGCTGCAGGTCCGGTCGCATTCAAAGCAGCAGTTGGCTTCACAGGTAGTACGGTTTATTCTTATGCAACATCTACAGAATCTTTGAGATGGGCAGCAATAAATGCACTAGACTGCAGAAACCGATTGCAATCACAGGCTTAATTTCCTGGGTAGTCGCTTGGCGTAGCCAAGGTCAGAGCTCTTACCAAAAGGCATCTCTTCCTTGGGGGGGGGGGGGTGTGAGGAGAACAAACCTGTCGATCTGTCCCTCTGATTTGGTATTGAATTCTCATCCCTCTGAGTTAGATACAAACCCGGGGCTGTATTTATACATTATTGTGCCATGTGTGTGTATGGGACTGTGGTCAAGCCACCACTCCTTGCGCTGTAGCACAAAACCTGTCTTGGTGTAACTTCCAAGCAGTTGCACAAAACATTTCTTGCAAAAAGCAAAACGAGACTGTGTGGCTTCCACCTCACTTCGTGTTCCTTCTCGGTGCCATGGAAACACAAACCACCAGATCTTCACCCTGTGCTGTGTCTGCTCTGGGCACCAGCTGTTCAGCAAGTGTGGATTTTGCAGTTTTTCACTGTTTTGTGCTTCCAACAGGCACTAGTGTTGGCTATCAAGGCCTGAGCTGGAGCCTGATGCTTCCTGCAGAAGCCAGCGAGGAGAACATCCCACCCCAAATAGTTCTGGCTTGTCCAGCTCCTTCTGTTGCATGTTAATGGGAAGTTGTCTCTGCTCTGCAAGAACAGCTTGGGAAGGAAGGAGAGCTATTTCAGCTGAAGGATTCTGCACGAGAACAAGAAGGTATGAGCTGGCCAGGAAGGGGGATACTGGCTCTTGGGAGCAGGTTTCCACCTCCCACGGAGGTGATGCTCTCTTGAGGCTGATAGGCACTGGGTAGCTCCCTGCCTACCCTGTGCCGGGGATGCTGGCGAGGTGGGAGATGAAGGTAGGGCTTTACCCCTCAAGAATAAGGGTGGTTTTATCTCTTTTATCCTTCCAAACTCCTCTTCATGCATACCCTGATGTTCCCAACTTGCCTGTTCATCTCCCATCTAGGGACCAAGCCTGGTGGCAGAATTTAGCGTTAATAATCCATGGATAATTCAGCAGCCTGAAAGCCCAGGGTAGATTCCTGAGTTTTTTAATGTTTCTTTTTTAAAGTCATTTGCAGAGCATTCGCTGCTAGGGGGGGCTTCTCCCTCTTGGGGATGGGGAAAGCATATTTACAGTGGGCTCCTGGGTGTGCTATTATGTATGTTGATGCAGCAAAACCCTTCATTATCCCATCAGTTTTTCTTCACCTTGTTTTTCATGTGATTGAGGGCTCAGCAAAGTTGCTTTAATCCCTGTGAAATCCCTTGTGGATTTGGCAGGGTGTGGCCTTGACAGAGATTTTCTTTTTTCTTTTTTTTTTTTCCCCTGAGTATTAAAGGTACTTGTGTGCAGGTGAACGGCTGCTTCGCGTGGCCTGATGCTGAGCTGGACCAGCAGTTGGCCAGGGAGTTGGATGGGGGATGTTGAACAGTTGCTGTGATGCTCTGTGTGAGCATCACCATCTAGAATGGGGCTCTTGTGTGTCCTTCTCCTCCTAATGCATCTGTGAGATTGGGAAAAGAGAAGATCTAGAGAAAATTTACCTTGTTGGTAGGACTCTGGCATGCTTAAGAGCTCCCAGCTCAAACAAGAGAGCAAGGAACCAGGCTTGGAGCAGCTTTTTTGGTGGAGAAGGATGGTCCCTGCAAGGGCTGAAGGGCTCTACTTTTCACTGCTATCAGCTGGCAGAGTCATCCTTGTCTTCCCCGTAGCAGAGATGAGACTCTTTCAAGCCTTGCAGCCCAGGGGCTCTCCCAGATAATTTTCCTGGCCGAGGAAAGACATGATGGTTTCTCAGAGTCCCCTGAAAACATTGCCAGTTGGTGTTGGATTTGTTTTGGGGCTGGGCAGTGAGAAAAGACCGAGACACCCTCTGGGAGCTCAGGGGGTGGGAATGGGCCTTTTAACAACAGGGTGATGGAGGGGTTTGGTTCCTCTTCCCTGCTGCTTTTTATTTAGAGGAAGGCTGTTGTGGTAGGCAGTGCCATCTGCTTTTCTTTGCGGAAGGTTTTTCCTCTTCAAGACCCAGTATTTTAGCTCTTTGAAGCATCTTCAGCCTGGGATGGAGCGTGTGGGGTCTTGCATTATCCCACCAAGGAATCTGGCTTGGCCAGGGACTGCAGCTGGATTGAGTCCCTCTGGGGTTCCTTAAGAAAATGTGTGTCTCCTTTCTCACCACGACGCTGTGCATCACCTAGAGTTTCTGTTCCCAAGCCCTTGACCTCTTGGCTCATCCCATGCTTGAAGGGGGTTGACCAAGCCAAGAAAAGTTTCCTTGTGCTTGGCTGGAGCAGTGAGAACCTCACCTGCTGGGCTGAGTTTCTCTCTCTCACTTGGGACCTGCCCGGATTTATGCCTCTGCTCAGCCTCAAGGAGAATAAAAGCCCTTGAAGAGCTTGTGGTTAACTGGCACTTAATTGATTCTGAATAATCCTGACAAGTTTTTGCAGTCCTTGTGGTAATCGCCTCTCTTTCCAATTGAATAGCTCGGGCTAGGTCTGTATGGATGCCAGCTGTACATTGCTTGGCTGCATTCTTTCATTTTCAGCTCATGCTTTCCTTTTAACCCTTCCATTGCCTGCTTCTTCACAGAAGCTGCAAATGGGGATGGTCTTTCCAGCCTCCTTTCCTTGCAGACAGCCTGTTCTTCACCTTTTCTAGGACTGTGTCTAGGGAGCCTAAAATGTGGCATTGTTGTGTTTTGTTTTTTTTTTTTTTCATGGCAAACAGATAAGCTAATTTATTTTTTGTACCTGTGTTATAGATGTGGCAAACTAATTTGAGGTGTGATGTATGGTTCTGGCATGACAAGCAATAAATGACTTGAAGGGAGTGGGGAAGGACCAGAGAGGATGTGGAGAGCTGGGATGTAGGGACACAGCTCCTAGCCCCAGTGTAGTCCAGAACGGCCTGAAATTGTGCTTTCATTTTGTGGGAGCCCAGTGCAAGGCTGCTCTGCTGACATCTCTCATTCATCACAAGCCTGACTCTCCATGCGTTTAGGCAGAGGGTGTGCTGTGTTTGTACTGTTTCTTCCTCTGTCCTGAACAAATTTTCTGCCCATGTGAAGTACTTCACTATGTAAAGTGATGATTTTTTTCCCCCCCCTCCTGCTGCCTGTGGCGTAAGGGGAGATGTCTCCATCTCCCTGTGCCCTCAGACTGTAACGTGACCCCCTTCCCCCTCCTTCCCTTCCCCAGACCCTGTCAGGGAGGGTAAAATCTCATTCACTTTGTGCTCCTTCCCTTGGATGTGCTCTGGGCTGGGCGCTGGACTCCCCATTTAGCTGCCTCCTCAGGGGCTTGAATTGATAATATTGCTTTGGTGATGGGGACTGCACGGTGTTCATGGTCTGCTGGCTGCCCGGGGACGCCTCCAAACTCTTCTTTTGCCCCCTGAGTGGGGCTGCATCAGTTCAGAGAAGACAACGCACACACGGGGCAAAAGCCTGGAAAGGGTCAGGAAGGGAGCCAGGGCCCTGTGTGCAATTGCTCCCTCCGGCTCTCCCCTCTGCCCCCCATCATCACCCTCCTCGCTGTGCCCGCCTGCAGCGGGGCCTGTGGAAGCCGCAGCTCCCTGGCCCACGGTCGGCTCTGACGCGCAGCAGCAGAGAGATGCTGCAGCGAAGCATCCTTCGCCTCTCCCTCCCCTTCGCAATCCCAGCCCTAAGTTCAGCATCCCAGGGGCAGCTGCTCCCCACGCCGCGGTGTGGGATCCTGCCGCTGCCTCCCCAGTGCTGTGTCCGGGCATCCTCCCCATCGTGTCCGGGCATCCTCCCCATCGTGTCCGGGCATCCTCCCCATCGTTGCCGGTGGCCGCTCGCCTGTTTTAGCCGTTTCTTTCCCGGCTTCCCCCTGTGCCACAGGCTGGGAATGGTACGGTCCTCCCTCAGCGCCCGTTGCTCCGTGGATGTTGCTAGAAGGTGAAGGCATCAGCGCAGGCTGCGGAGGCTGCGGCGGTTGCAGCCAGTCCCGAGACATCCCGGGAGAGCGGGTGGAAGGGACCCAGCGAGGAGGTTTGTGTTCAGCTCCGGCCCTCTCCCTCCTGCTGCTGCTCGAAGGGTCCGGCAGCATCGTTAGCGAGGAGCCATGACCCAGGGGAAGGTAGGTGGGAGGCCAGCGCTGGGATGATGAGTCGTCCTGCTTGTATTAACTGTTGCATGTGTAGAGGGGGGAAGTGGGTTGAGGAGAGGGGATTTAAGGAATAAAACAGTTGCTGTGGAGGGGGGAGCTGGGTACCTGCGCACAGCCCGGTCCGTCGGCCCCTGCGGTGGGGGTGTTTTTGGCAGAGGAAGAGGATGGAGGGCTGTGTCATTATGGGGTTGGGGGCTGTTTTTCCTGGGGCTGGATGTGCAGCTCAACCCTGCTGTTGGACCTGTGGCCGTTTCCTCCACCCATCCTGGATGTCAGGGAGCTCAGCGGGGTGTTTGTGTTTCCCCATCCATGCCCTCTGCAGTCAGGACCCGGCACCTGCCCTGAGCACCTCAGCACCTCCTTCCTGGCCCAGAGAGCTCTGGATTTTGGGGGCTTCCCAATGCTCTGAGACCAGGGAGGCGGGGGTTACACATCCTATGACAGGACAATGCACCATTGCCATGACAACGATGCCGGAGGCTGCCTGGATGCAGGCGGCAGGGCAGCACCGTCCCTCTTGTATCTCCTTGGGTATCTCTGGGGGTTTTGCAGGATATTGGCCACCCTATACCCAAGAGCTTGTAATAAAGGACAGGATGAGGACAGTCCTTGTGAGCTGGCAGAGGAGGAGGTGCAGTTATTCCGATGCAGCTGGATCTGATCGTGATGCATATACCAGCCTGGTACCCTGACTTTATTTTCAAAGGCCTGTTACACCTTTAATTTAAGACCTCCTTACAGGGGCTGCACTGTCTGTTGTGGGGCTAATTAGTCTGTCTGCTTCATTTTGGACTTTTTGTGGTTCCAGCCCCACATCCCTGTGATCCATGGGGCTGCTATTCCTGATGCTGAGCTGGCACCCTGTTTGGCAGCAAGGGCAGGATACCAGGCTCATAACTTATCCCAGAATGACAAAGATCTAGAAGGTTAGATGGATAATGTTCCCAAGGAGAAGGAACTTCTCAGGTGGCCTGAGGCTGGCTCTTTGCTGGGATTTCATAGTCTGAAGATGTGGGATCCTGAGTTCCTTAGCTGCACCTTCAAAATATGGAAAGCAGCGAGGCTGAGCCTCTGGATGGGCTGAGAGAAACGAGCTAGAAGAAAAAGTTGGAGGGCCAAGCCAGAGTGTTTCTTGGGGGCTAGGAGAGACTCCCCAAAATGTGGGTGTAAGTGGAAATGAAGGAGTTCAGGATTTTCTGCCCAGTAACTGAAAGCACTTTTAAAGGGAAATTTAGAAAGAAGTAGGCTGAAAAACAGAGAATTATTTGGATGTTTTCCAGTGTTACAAATGAGCCTGAGACACATGGAGGACCCTGGGCAAGGCTGTGTCTCCCCTCAGACCCAGCTGTCTATAATTTTTCATCCCCTTTAACATGTCAGGTGTTTTCTCATCTCTTCCCTCAATCACATCAGAGGATGCTCCTTCCTGTGCTGTTTTTACATTCTAATCTCCCTCTTTCCCCCCGTCCCCCTCCTTCCCCTGCAGCTCTCTGTGAACAACAAGCCCCCCAACTCTGAGGGGCAAGGAGAGAAGAAGGACAATGCCACGGCTCCACCAGCTCCTCCGACCTATGAGGAGGCGACAGCGGGAGAAGGGTTGAAGTCTGGTGCTTACCCTCCTCCCCCATCGGTCCCGCTTCACCCCAGCTGGGCTTATGTTGACCCCAGTAAGTGCTTCTGTGGCTGTACCCAGGGTGAGCCCCTGGCAGAGGGGGTAGAGGGGTGCAGAGATTCCCCCCACAGGCTTGTAGAGAAGAGAGGAACCAGGGATGTGGTCCCAGTTTGGTAGAGCTCATCCCAGAGCTGTAGCTATAAGCCATATAAGTCTGGATCTATATGTAAGAGCCATTTCACCCAACCACGAGACCGCACTGCCTTCCTGAGGTGGGACTAAACTCCAGTGCTCTGTCCCTGCTCTCCTCCCCGCTACCAGGACGGGAAAAATCCCCTCTCCCAGCTTGCTGCACTGGGCAACGCCACCTCCCAGGGCTGGGGAGAGTCCTGGTACAATGCTCCCAGCTCTGCAGGCAGCAGCCCCCCCTCTAGCTCCTGCTCAACCCCGGCTTTCAAAGAAGCCGCTGAACTGGCAAAATCAGTGTCGCGGCACCAGTGATGTCTGGCTGCTACGGGCTGGTGGTCAGAGCCAGGGGAGGTGAAAATGGCTGGACTTGAAGGCTGAATTGTTCCAGCATTGGGCTGGGTGGCCGAGTCCTCAGCAAACAAACAGCTTTTCTTCCCTGGGTGCTGCGCGCAGCTTCTGCTTGGTTGTGATGAGCGGACAAAGGCTCGACTGTGCCCAGTGCAGGGGAACGGCTGTGTGGTGGCAAGCTGGGATGGACGCAGTGGCCGGCAAGTGAGACTGCTGGGGTGGCCAACTGCTTGGTCAGCACAGCTTGAACTGGAGTGAGTGCTGGAGGGACTGGGTTTAACGACCCCTGAGTCCCCTCTCTCTGCTCAGTCCTCTTCCCCTGCTGTGCTTTGCTGACTGCCTGATCCATCCGGCGGGGACGGCTGCAGTGGCAGGGATGGAGATGTTTAGGGAAGGGGAAAGAACAAGCTAAACCCCTCCGAGATGTGTGTGCCCGCACACTCCGATGGTTTCATTGACTTTTCCCATTCTCGTTTGCCTTCAGTGGTCAGAAACAGAGGGGATAAATAACCGTCCAGCTTGCTCTAGCAACCATCTGGGTCTTTCTACTGTCATGATGAATTTGGATAGGTAAAGCCCAAATGGGTATTTTGGGTATCCTGGAGGACTTGTTTAGGTGATGTGTCACCTCTTGTCCCCTCCCTGATGAGCCTGGCAGGATTTCCTCTCTGCAGCTGTGTCCTGTGCCCTGATCCCTGATGGTGTTTTCCTCTGATTTCATCTCCTCCTCCCCTTTCCCTGCCCTCAGCCACGCTGCAAGCTGTGGCTCCTGCACCAGGGTCAGGGGGGACACGTGCCATGGGGCTGTGTCTGACGGCTTATATGAGAGTGGAAGTAGCTAGAGAGAAGAGGTGTGTGTTTTGAGTTGCTTCCTTTAATAATGAGCTTGGGACACACTATCTTGCTGCCTCAGATGTGGCCCTTGGCTGGGAGGTGACCAGCGCTGGGGACACCAGCCAGGGAGGAGGAAACCCCCTCCATTCCTCTGAGGCATTTAGGCATCTAATTTGGTGTTTAGATGCCTTGATTGCTTTGACGCAGGAGGCACCGAAGCGTCCCGAGGATATGGGCCTCAGGTGCTCTCAGCCCCGCATGGCGATGATAGATCTCGCAGAAACGCAGGGAGGATGCACTGCAGGAGTTTCATCTCCACTGGGGCGTAGAAGAAGGCACAAGAGATTTATTAGGCACAAGAAGAGCACAAGAGATTTATTTCCTGCCAGGGGCATCTTTAGGATGAGGCTTCTGCAATAAAAGCAAGCAACCTTTGACCAGTAAAACAGAAGAAATCCAGGACCAGGGCCTGGAGTTTGGCTTTGCTGGTGTCTGCAGAGGATCTCTCCTCCATCTGCCTGAATGATCTGAGTATCACTGAGCTAAAAAGCTTTGAGAAGGAGGGGAGGCATCTGACAAACAGGCAGGGACATGAGCGTGTAGCTGGTGTAATCTCATAAGCCTTCGTTCTATAGCAAACCCAGGCGGGGGGGCTCTTAGTAACATGGAGGGGGATATTTGCAAGAGAAGCACAGGGGAATGATGCGCTAAGGCAACAGAGGCTTCGGTATTTGTTTTATTTTTTCTTGAGCATGAGGTTCAGCAGATGGAGAAGGCAGATTCTTATATCTAATTTGTGCAGCTGATCCCAGCAGGGAGAAGCTGCTGCTTTGGGTTTCTCCTTGCAGCCGCCCGCCCTGCAGTATCCTCGCTGCCACCTTCACCCCTGGCTGGTGGCACAGTCACCTCCCCGCAGGCAGAAGTTTTCCGATATTTCCCTCCATCTCCCTTCAGGCTACAGAGCGAACCGATGCTTTATGGTCCAGCCTTCCCCCTTGCCCATCTGCAGGGAAACTCCAGCAACAAGAGTTCGTATTACAGAGCCTTCAGCAAAGCAGAGCCGGGTTGTGTGGTGTGATGATTTGGGGGGAAGGTACTCTCAGTAGTAGCACTGGAGTTGTTTCCCCTGTGTTTAGGTTTGCTGCTAAACCGTTCTCTGGCTCCCTGCACAGAAATCAGATTCAGGGATGGACCTTACAGAAAAGCTGGCTGTAATGAGCTTGTCTCAGAGGAGAGGGCACAGTGTTGACATAAGACATGATGCAGACACAGTCTAAGCTCAGGCAATTAGAGAGCAGCGAGGGAATCCTCCTGCACCAGAGCTCCTGACGGGAATGACTGAGGTGCTGAGTCACAGCTCCTCTGGGGGATGCTTTAATATTCAGTGAAAGGTGAGCAAGGATATGATACGAGCCCTCTAATTACCATTAAGGATACGGTGTTACCAGCGACAGGAATCACCCCTGGTGTCCTTGCTGGGCTGGAGTTTGCAGAAGTGGTTTCCTCTCTCTCTTCTTGGAGATGGTCCTAATAAGATTTAGGAGTGGGAAGGGAGAAGAGTGCACCCCACCAAGCTTCTGTTTTGCAATGCAACCAGAAAACCTTGAAATTTGGGCCTCCTGAGCTGTAGTCAATCACTGGGGTCAGATTATTGTAGCTGGGGAGGGAACTGGGTGACGGGAGCTGATCTGTCTGGCTTCTGCTTCAGGCACAAGCCCGAGCTATGGCAGTGGCGGGTACCCAGGAGACACAGAGATGCTCACGACCTTCAGCTGGGATGACAGGAATGTGCGCAGAGTGTTCATCAGGAAGGTAAGGGGCAAGTGTCTCCAGGCTCAGCCTTCCCCTGTGAAGGCAGGAGACCAGCTCTGAGCCTTGGAGGGACCTGGCTGCAATGGCTTTGCTGGTTTCCCTGGGCTGGGTGGGAAGCAGAGGGTCTGTGGGTCACCCACGGGCTGCCTCTCGTTGCAGGTTTATGCCATCCTGATGGTCCAGCTCTTGGTCACTCTTGTTATTGTGGCTTTCTTCACCTTCTGGTAGGTCCCTTGTGTAGCAGTAATGCTTGCTTTGTCCTGTGCATGACCTGATCTTGAATTACCTGTTACTTGGGGGTGTTGTCTGTTATGTAGATACCTGAATTTTTTTTCCAGTGTGCTCCAATAGAAAAACAAAACTGGGAGAACCCCGAGAGGTCCTTCAGTACTTCTGATACCTTTCCTGCACGTCCTCAGGATGGTGCACTGTCCGTTCTGGGTGCTATCCCCAGCCAAGAGGCCCAGGCTGCTTGCCCTTAAAAATTAACTGCTGTATTTTTCCTTTGGGAGTTATCAAGGCCATCAGATCCCAGCCTACCTCAGCTTCAGGGGCTGGGTTACCTCCCCTTGCAGAAGCAGATACCCCACACTCGAGCAGCAGCTGCCTCTAGCTCGGATGACTGAGCATTTTGGGCATGTGTGGCTCACGTTGCCTCCAGAATAAATAATGAATCACTGTCAGCCTGAGGATTTCAGCTCCTTAATCACTTCTCAGAGAAGGCAGCGGCCGTTCCCCAAGCAAGCCCGGCTGTGTAATTGATAACAGCGGGGCTGTCTTTCCGACTTGACAGGTTGAATTTCTTTCCAGTTGGTCAGTCTGCTGGGTAGATTCAGTGTGTTGTTGTTTTGGTTTGGTTTTTTTTTTTCACATACCCTGTGCTGCATCACCCTATGCGTGTTCCCAGGTTTAATTTAGCAGCAAACTGTGAAATGATTGGGTTTTTTATGCTTTCTGCTCAGCACTCATTTTCTCTGTCTTGCAGCGAGCCGGTCAAGGGGTACATTCAGACACACTCTGCCTGGTATTGGGCTTCCTAGTGAGTATCTCTGTCTTCTCCTGTGGCCATGTGTGCTCCAAACAGCTCTGGATGTGGCTGTGGTGATGTGGAGACACTTTCCAAACACTTTTGTACCTTGTATGTGAAGAATATGTGAGCAGGGAAAGCTGGGGAAATTAATGGTTTCTGAGGTGAGAATATAGAAAATCCCACCTAAATGAGACATGAGAGAAGCTGGATACCTGCAAATCCTTCCAAGAGGAGGGTCTCTACAAACTGGGGTCAAAGTAAATACATGAGTATTGCTTGAGAGCAAACCAGGTAAAACAGGGGGGCTTCCAGGAAAACAGTGCAGAAACCCAGATGTGAGACCTGGAAGGGTGCTCAGGGTACCTCAGAGGCTTAATTTTGGGCTTGTCCCTTTGCAAGTGGGGAGGTCACCTGGGTTTACATCGCACGCCTTGATATGCAGCAGATGCGAAGAAGGGTGCAGGCAGTGAAGGGGGCGGGGGGGTGGGTGCAGTTGGAGGTATTTGGATGTTTCTGGCCGTGTCGGAGTGGGGCTGTCATGTCTGGATCTTCATCACGGAGCTGCTGTCGGTGCCCAGAGTTTGGGATGCCATTCGTTAGCCGAGCCTGGTCCGAAAGGTCAGTTTGGAGGCAGCGTAGGCTTGTGCTTGTGCTCCCGTGCGTTTCCTGGCTGCCGCTTGTGTTAGTGCTGCTAATTAAGCAGGCAGAGTGTGCAATGCAATTGTCTGTGAACAAGGCTCTGTGAACTTGGCTTTAATTAGTTCACACCCAAATCATGAAATGTGTCCAGGCCCGGAGATGAGACACCAGCTTATATAACTTTGAAAAAAAGATCCAAACTAGCAGTAATAGAAGGGAGCTGACATCAGCCTCTTTGACCTCAAGGGAAAATAACGTGCTCCTCCTTGGCCCGTTGGTAGACTGGAGAAGCAGCGATGCCTGGTAGGGAGATGAGCCCAAGCTCTGCTCAGGTCTATGCTTTGACCTTTGGGTTCATCTCTTGCAGCTTACTGGCCAGTGAGCAGTTATTTCTTCCTAACTTTCAGTAGGAGCAAACGCGTCTTGGCCCAGCTGGGGGTAGCTGTGTACCTGAGGGACTTCAGCTCCCAGCGAGCCAGCCCTTCCCTCCATCCCAGCATCTCCAATTGCTTGTTCTGATCTGGATTTGGATCTCCTTCATACACAGAGACCCCCAACTCTCTATATACCTCTGCAAAATAAAAGTGGGTGCCCCAGGGTGCTTTCCTACTGCTGGGGTGATGGCTCGGAGGGAATAAAGCAAGCGCAGACGGGCAACAAGGGATGCAAAGGAGATGGACAACTGCAGTGGCTCTCTTTGCTCCCTACGTGTTTGCTTTCCATCTATTCAGCCGTGTCCACTCCAGCTTTCCTGGTTTCCCCGTGGGAGAGCAATGCTCAGGTTTATCTCTGGTGTGTTTATCATGGCCCGTGGGTTTTGCCGTCATGTTCATTTATTAGACCTAAGGTGACTGGCTATCGTGCAGCCATCGGCATGCTTGGAAGCTGCTTTCCCCCCCCAGGCGCTGGGTGAAAGCAGGTTCCCACTGTGCCATAACCCATCAGCACTGTGGAAAAACACCCGGGCTGCGTGACATCCAGAGCAGAGGGAGACCATCCCTCAGCTGTTGGATTTTTTTGCTTTGCTGAAGGGTCAAGTCATGTGAGATAAATAACTTTCCTGTGACCCGGGGATGGCTTGTGCAACAGCATATTAGGCTTGGGTCTGCGAGCTTCACTGACCTTAGAGGATCCTTCTACTGGTGCAGTAACATGGGACCAGTTCCCTTCTCCGACACAGACCTTCCATCTGGCCTTAGGCAAGTCACTTTTGCCAGCCCTGTGAATCTTGGTTTAAAGTGCTGCTGGAATTCCAGCAGGATGCCTTGATCCCAGCAAGCCAGGAAGTGCCTGGAAATGAGGGGCAAAGTCTGGCCACCTCCGTATGAGCAATTCATGCACCGACGAGGTGTCAACAACGAACATGTTTGGGTGCTCCATCTGTCCTGGAGCTGAATGCTACCCTTGCTCTGCCCTAAAACTATCCTTTGGGTTTTTCAGGGATGTCTGTGTGTCCCAGTTTGGGGACTGGCACATGCAAAGCAGGCAGCTGTGGGCAGAAAACGGCTTCAGTGAGAAGCAGTATTTGCCTTAATTCCTACCCAGCTTCATCTTCTGGCACGGTGCTGGCATTTTAAACAGCGCAGCAGGGCACTGAAACTTGTCAGCTGGAGACTTCTCTCCTGTATCACCACACAACACCTGGGTTTTCCTCCCTAACTGCTCTTTTTCTCTTCTTTGCAGTGCTGTTTTCTTTGTGACCTACTTGATTCTTGCTTGCTGCTCTGGACCCAGGTAAAATATTTTCCTTTTGGTTTTGAAACAACCCCACAAAATGAAGGATGAATGTTTTCCTCTTGTTTCAAGCATGACCAATGATGTTGCGGAGATGGGATGGGGTCATGCCAACGCAGTGATGTAGGGACTGAGGTGGCAGCTGTGTTTTCAGGCCTGATGCAGTTGTGGGTTGCTGCAACACAGCATTAAAAGCTGAAGTCAAGTTGCAGCTGGGAAGGAAGCTACGTTGCAGCAAACTGCATCACTGTGCAGCTCCAAACTCTCGTTGTTAAACACTGCAGGGGATGGCCGTCTGTTCCCAGCAGAGCAGGGTGCTCTGCTGGAATATCATGGGGACGTTTACCCTCTTGGTCTAGGAGCACCCCAAATGCACTCTCGTTCCCAACAGGATGATCGTCCCCTTGCACCACCCCTGCCATTTGCTGCACAGGCCATTAATTATATGGCACGTCTTGTGCAAGCTGTTGTGCAGCGCTGCTGACTGCCTCTGCCCTCCGCATCGCAGGGCTGACCAGCCACTGTTTCTTCACTTGCAGGAGGTATTTCCCATGGAATCTGATCCTGTTGAGCATCTTTGTAAGTAGCACATCTGGACAGCGTCTGCCCTGCCCCTGCAGCCAGCGTGGGTTTCATAATGGGTCCAAGCGGGAGAGACGTTTGGTCTGGATTCCTGGAGAAATTTTGTCCTCTAATTGCCCTGCACTTGGGCTGAGGAGCTGTAATTGAACTAGAGTGTGATAAGCAGGAAAGAAGGGAGCCTCTGTTTAAAAAAAAGAAAAAAAACCACCAAAAAACCCCAAACCTGTGGAGACTGGTCGTGATGGGAGCTGGGGTAGGGTGCTCGAGTCCTGTGCAAGAGGGGTAGAGGGACAGAGAAGGTGGGACTGCTCTCAGGGTGGTGGCTTGCCCTCATTTTAACCTGCCCTGTGGGTATTAATCACTGGAGGATTAGAAACTATGCAAAAATTGCTTCTCTTGAGCATCTGTTTAAGAGGTTTCACTGCACTTATCACTGTAATTGAAATGTTTTATCCATTGCGTGTCTCTCCCTGGGACATGAATGCAGAAGTAATGTGGTTCTCCTTCCTTCCCAGACACTCTCCATGGCTTATCTCACTGGGATGCTCTCCAGGTAGGTTGAGCACGTGGTCTCTGGATGTCTTCTGGTCCTATGTCCTGTCTTTTCCTGCAAAAAAACTTCCCTACTTCTGAAATATATGCGCCACCTGATCTCTCTGGAGCTGTTCCAGCAGCCACACAAGGCCTGACCTTCCCTTTTGAAAATACATTTTAAAGCAGCTCTCCAAGACCTATGGTGACATCCCCTTCTCTGGCACAGCCGAGGCAGCACGGGGCAGTTCCTGGCTGTGCTGAATCCTACAGATGAGCACTAGAGAGCCAGGGACAAGGCAGCACCTGCAGGGATGGGCTATAGGGGGCTGCCACACACTGTGATCGCACCTTTCCCACGAAGCAGCACGCTAGCAGATGGGGCCGGAGTGAGACAAGGAGTTTTTTCCAGCAGTTTCAGGTTTTTTGTAGTCTACAGCTTGTATTTTTACTGTTACAATCTGCTCACAAGATCGGCCCTGGTTCACGTGGGTCCCTGGTGATGAGGCAGATGAGCCAGTGGGAGTTGATGGATGTGTGCTGGGGACAAAGAAAGTAGCAGCTTCAGCAACTCCGGGAAAATACCAGCGATATCACTCTCCAATCAAACCGAAGGGGAGAGTGGGGACTGGCTTCTCTTAGGGCCGGTGCTGTAACCAAAAGCAGTGGTCAGACATACAAAAAAATTATAACCGAAGCCTGCAGTCTCCCTAGCTGGTCAAATCCCTCCTTGCCTGTGGTTTTCCAAGACCCAAACCCCTGTTACGAGCACATCAGTAGCGTAAGAGTGGCTGCAGCTTTCTGATTCCTCATTGTGCTGCAATGACATTTGTCATTCTATTTTTATTCCCTCCTAGTATGAATCCTCCCCTTCTCCATCTGTCCACGGACAGATAGATTTGTATAGTAAGTCCCCATCTTAGCTGCTCATGAGTTCCCAGAAGGCATAGACATGCCCTCCTGCCTACCCTCTTCTATTTAAAGCAGGAGGAAAACCCATCTAGTATTTTTTTTTAGTGTTTTCTATCCTCCCCTCTTTACGTTAAGGGGGACATCGATAATTTCAGTGCTGTTTGTGCCCCTAGGACTCATGTTTTCTGTGTACACCTCTGCCAAGCTTCTGCCTGTCTTAATCCCTCCTTCTACCCGTTCCTGTGGGAAACACTGAAAAGTGGTTTTGCTGTTAATTTTGCAGTTACTACAACACCAAGTCAGTCCTTCTGTGTTTGGGGATCACAGCCCTGGTGTGTCTGTCTGTCACGATCTTCAGCTTCCAGACCAAGGTGAGCTTGTGCTGATCAGTCCCTCTGGGAGAAGAATCTGCCGGGGTAGGACACAGGGTCAGGCAGTGCTGGGGGTGAGGTGGGAAGGGGAAGGTCTGTAGGGCTCTGGATGCAGGAGCAACCTGAGGGGTGCTGGGGTGCAAAGTGAAGGTTACAGGAAGATTAGGACAGATTCTGGGGTGAGGGATGTGTCAGGGTTATCGATGGGGCTGGAGGATGAGGGTAAGCTGGGCTTTTTTGAGGATTAAGCTGCGGGGTACAGAAGGGCACTGGCACAAACGTGTACGATGGGCTTTTGGATTTCAGGTACCCGATGGGTACCGGGTTCTTGCCCATGGCAATAAAGGGGACATGGTAAGTGTTTGGCTCTGCGTGCCATGCAGATGGGCATCGGGCTATAGGACCTGAGATGCAGGTGAAACAATTGCCGTGTGACAGCAGGACGGGTGTGCTGCTGGAGAGTCCCTCCCCGTGGATATGGGTAACGTGATGTTCTTTGCCTCCGCAGTTTGACTTCACCTCCTACCAGGGCGTCCTCTTCGTGATGGTCATGGTGCTCTTCTTTGGTAGCATCATCCTGGCTGTGATCCTGCCCTACCAATACGTGAGTAACGACCTGGGCCCCTTCCTCACCCAGTGCCACCAGTGCTGGTGCAAGGCTGGGAGTTGATCAGCCTAAAGCGGGCAAGCTCCAGGGCTTGGCTTGAGAGGGGTGTCCCAGCCTGCTCTCTGAAAAGGTGCAGAAACACCAACAGAAAGAGAAGGCGAGACCAGGTGGCTGTTACCTGGTGGTTGTACAATCAGATATCAGGTTGTAGGACAGCACTGGCCTGGGGCTTGAGGAAGTTTGCTTCTGTTCCTGGAGCTGTGTAGTGACCCCATGGCAGGTCATATCACCTGCTTGTGCCTCAGTTTCCCCTCCAGTAAAACCAGGGTAGTGAGCACATTAAAGCGCTGCCTTGCCCCACGCAGGGCCCTTGTCCCAAATTCAGGGCAGGACTTGGACTCCGGACAAGTGCCATGGGGTGCCTGTCTGGCCAGACCTGGCTGTGTTCACACCAACTCCAGGCAACGTCCTGCAGTGTTTAAATCCTAAGGCTCAAATTTCTCAGAAAGAAGCACCTCCAGAGGGTGATTCGGATCCCAGGGACAAGTCTTGATGATGAGTGACCACCTTATTGCTCCTCCAACTGCTGCCAGCCCCTCTGGCATGGGCCCAGCCCCTTCCAGCTGGCGTTAGCTGTGCCCAGCTGAAATCTTGGAGCAGCTTGTGACTACACCTGATAGAGGGTTTGGTGTGGCAGTGCAGAGTGTCTGGTCTCCATCCAAGAGTGTTTCATTAGGAGAGTCGTCATTCAGGCAAGAGCCTGACAGACCCTGGAAGATGCTGATGAAAGAGGGAAGGTGTGTGGGGCTGTGCAGCCACCACTAATCACCCTGAATGCTTGCTTGTGCTGAAGACAACGGCACCCAGCTTTTTGATCACAGCAGCCTTTAAGGGACCTCCAAACTCTTCACATCTCACCTGGCTCCTCTGGGGACCTGAGTGATGCTTTAAGGGTCAGACCTGCAGAAGATACTCCCACTGGTACTAGCCCTGGAGTTGGTCTGATGATGGACAAATACACAGGCTGGTGTTTCCAAAATCAGGAGCTTGGATTTTGGTAGTCTTGGCTTGAGTTCCACCTCTCCCCTGTGCAAACGTGAGGGTAAACCAGCTTACAGCGCCAAGCCACTGCCATTAAACTGTTGAGACAACTACTCTTTATCTTGCAGCTTGTCAAGATAAGCATAGCTTGAGGCAGCCTTGTAATGAGCTTGTCTATCTGGGGAGGCAGGCTTCGAGCTCTGTGTTGAATCAGCTCGGTGTGGGCACCTTCTCCTGGAACACAAGGCACCTTCTCCATTAGCGCTGGGTGCTACTGTGCCACAGCAAGCAGGGGTGGGGTTTGGTCTTAATTCCAGTGCATTTCCTGCTGTGACTCCAGCAGATGGACACATTGAAGTTATGCTTCTTAATTAAAGCTGGGTCTGGCTCTTGGAAGCATTTGGTGTTTCTTCCAGTCTGGGCAAATAAACACCTCCTGGGGCTGCTGCAAAATGTGTTTCCATCAGGACAGTGCTAAGACATTTCCACAGAGACAGCAGCTGTGGTGACATAGGCTATTCGGAAACACAAGTACCTGATCTAGAAGCTTATGAGCCAAAGGGACACAAAGACCACAGTGAGAGGGGAAACTGAGGCACAGTGACCTGTTCTTTGTCATGAAAAGGTCCACAACAGAAACTGTGTTGGAGCTGGAAGTGGTGTGAGTCCATCCTGGGCTATTAGAGCACTTTCCCGAACTTGTATCCTCCACATGAGATCTAAGCCCTCTTCTGGGTCAAGTCCTAATTAACCAGTTTTCTCCCAGGCACTGACTGATGGATTTGTTTCCTTTAGGTCCCTTGGCTCCACGCAATCTATGCTCTGCTTGGTGCCATTATATTTACCATGGTAAGTGGGTGCTGGTCATGGGGCCTGGGAATGTGCTGGCAGGAAAAATAAGCAAATAAGGAAGGATTAAATGCTTTTAGCCTTGAAGGGTGCTTGGGGAAGGGAGAAGAGTGAGTCGCAGGGCTGTAGAGGTCCACATCTTCAAATGGCTCATGAATAGCAATTAGTGCAGTGACCTCAGCCCTGTCCCGAGAAGGTGCTGGTGTACGTGACAGTGCTGGTGCTGAGCATGGTGTGATTGGCAAGCTCATGCTGTATGCGCAACACTAGGTGTGAACAGCAGAAACCAGTGTAGGGACGGGGCAAAAAGGCATCTCTGGAGTGGGAAAAGCAGAGACCAAACTTCGGCACATCCGTGGGAGCTGGATCGCAGGGCTCAAAGGGAACTGGGGATGAAATGAGGCTGCAGAAGCAAAGTCAAGTCGCGGCCGGCTGAGTGGAGTGAGCCAAGGCCTGGGTATGAGTTTGACTAACAAAAACTGAGGTGCAGAAAGCGTGAGAAGCCGTGGTTTGGGATTAAGGGGCATTAGGAAGGTTCATTGCAGGCAGGAAAAGCCCTGAAGCTGGGCAGCTCCTCCAAGGAAAGTTGCAAAGGCTTGATTCATTCCTTCGAGTGCTCCCTGGCCGTGCCTTCCCAGAGCAAGTCCCAGCAGTGCCACACTTGCTGTTCAGGTGTGGGAGTTGTCTGGGAAGATGCTTGGTGTTACCTCGAGGTGGGGGTCAAGAGGAGGGCTGCCTTGGGGTTCAAGGCGGTGCCTATTGGGCATGTTGTGAATAAATGAAATTGCTCAACTGTTCTTATTAGCTGTAAAAGTCATTTCAAGTGAGCTCGGATATTTCTTCTGTGATTCATGATTAAAGACTGTTCTGTAAAATACAAGTGAGCTTAAACATCTTATAATTAGCCCATAAACTTCAGTCAGAACCTCAGCTCAGCCTGACAGTATCTGGGGAGATCAGTTGTTTTTTATGACTGGGGAGGGCAAAGGTGCCAGCTGACCCCAGGTGATGGCAAAGATGCCCGGCCAGCCCTGAAGAGCTCCGTGCCAAGGTGTCTGTCATGGGCTACGTTAGCAGAGGGAGTAAAAGTGAGATGGAAGAAGATACTTGGCTTGAAGTCGTGCGACACGGTGCAGGTTTTCTTGCAGCCTGTCTTGTAGCCCAGGTTTGTTCCTGTGAGTGCTGTGTCCCTGCAGGCAGACTGGGCAGTGGGTTCCCACTGTGATGGCTTCACTGGTAAAATCTGGCCTGCACTCAGTCGTGGCTGTACCTCAGAAAGGTCTCTGCTCCCCTCTGGGTCTGGCTACCTCTGCAGACCTTGGTGCTGCCCAGGATCTGGGGTTTCTTGCTCTTTATTGCTCTGGTGTTGCTGCTGCTGCAATGTCATGTTGGATCCAGATCACCTTGTTCCCTGGCAGGTGTTTCTGAACTGGGGGAAGTCTGGGAATAACTGGGGGAAGACTGGCAACAGGGACTGGCTGAGGAAGAGCACGGAGAACTGCTCCAGAGCTGATCCTGGGGCACATTTGGGATGGATGAAGCATGAAGGAAGCAGGCCTGGAGTAACAGTTGGGCTCAGGGTTTGACTATCAAGAGCAAAATGAAGGAAGGGGAAGGTTGCAGCTTCTTCAGTGCATTGTTCTGGGCTTTGAAATTGCAGTTACAGCCCATAAAAAGTGGCTGCATTTTTGTTCTGGGTACAGTGAAGCAATTTGGAGAACTCCTGTCGTTAGAGCACTTCTTGCCTCCCTGTGCCAAATCTCCATGTCATTGGGTTTCCTTCTCTTTCCTCACAGTTCCTGGCATTTGATACCCAGATGTTGATGGGGAATCGTCGGTACTCACTGAGCCCAGAGGAATACATCTTTGGAGCCCTCAATATCTATCTGGACATCATCTACATCTTCTCCTTCTTCCTCCAGTTCTTCGGTTCCAGCCAGGAGTGAGTGCAGCAAGGCAGTATCGTCTCTTTGCTGGCAAGATGCAAGTGTTTAAAATAAATCTTAAAAGAGGAGAAAAAGAGGGTTTAAAAAAGCAAACAAAAACAAACCCACCCTTTCTGGCCCAGTAGCAGGCTCCATTCAGTCAGCTGAGCAAAGCCCCTGGGTTCCTTATGCAGCTTGTATATATGCTGTTAGGCCTTTGTGACCCAGAAAGCAAAGCAGGGCTTAAGTGTTATGTCTCTTCTGCTCCCTCCACTCCTACTGAGATCAAACCAGACCAGAGACTGGGAGGCATGAGCCCGAGATCTTCTTTTCCCCAGAGGCTGTCAGAGTTGCCTGTCTGAGTTCTGTATATCATGGGGTGTTGAAGTGCTGAGATCAGCTCTGCAAAGGGAAAATAAAATTAAGGGGAGGAGAGTAGGGAATTTTGCTAGGATCCTGGCAGGAAAAACAGCTGAAGAAAGGGAGGAGGCTAGGGAAATAATTGCATCCCCCTGTTTCTCTCCTGCACTCATTTGGAGCCTTGTGGCCTCTGCAGAGATATATTCGTGATAGTGCCTGCTTTTAGAAGTGCAGAGCATGGGATCACATAGTCTGGATGTCCCAGCAATCAGTCCTCCAGGCACAAGGGAACCTGTTGTTCAGGACGTGCAGCCTCTTTGAGGACATCCCTAATGCCCCTGCAGGAAGAATTCTGTATCCTTTGCATCTGGCCATGGGGCTGAGCGTGTCCTTTCTTTTCTTCCCAGAGAGGGATAGCAGGACTATGGCTGTGTGCTCACCTCCCCACCCATGTTCAGTTCTCTCTGAAGTGTGGCTCTTCACTTGGGAGGGTTGTGATCCCATGTAAGGGTGATTGGCAGAGAAGAAAGAGGCCGAGTTTCAGAGCCTGTACAAAGCCAGGCACCTCCTGAAGTGGGAAATGGGCGGCTGAGATCCTGTGACTCATCGTGAGGATCTGATGCCTTCACCAAATTGTCTTGGTTTCTTGAGATTAATGGTCCTAAGTGGCCACTACCCAGACGCTGAGGCCAGGGTGAACGTCTGTTGCTCAAAACGGGCACTGCTTTGTAGCAAACACCAACATCGCCTCTTCCTCTGGCCATTTTCCAGTTTTGCTCCCCCAGACGGGGATGTCAGTGAGAGCACTGGATACCTCTGAGTGCTCAGGTAACTTTCCATCTTCCCCTTGCTCGCATTCCCCTGGTTGGGGGATTAGCTGGCTAATTTCTAACTGTAAAGCTCCAGGTGGAGATAAGAGGCCTTTTGCTCTTATTTAAAAAGTGATCCTTTCTGCTGATAGAAACCCGTATCTTCAATCTCTCTGGGAATGCCAGGGCAAGTGCGTCACTGAGCTGCCTCTAGCAATCCCTGCGTGTTCGAGAGAGGCTATGCCAAAATGCTCCGTACCGCACATTCCTCCTCTGCTGCTGCCCTGGCTTTTACCCTTCACATGTTTGTATCCTCCCGCCACACGTGTTCCGTGCCCCGAGCTGGGCAGAGGAAAGTTACTGTGCTGAGTAAAAATGCTTCAGCCCCTCTGCGGCTGCACCGGCCTTGTCCAGGATCACACAGGAGCACAACTGATACCTTCCATTTTACCTTCCTACCCAACAGCCCCCCTCAAACCAATTAAAAAAAGCAAAGCCAAAATAATTTTAAGGAAAAAGGAGACTATTAGGTGATGACAGCACTAAGCTCATGACCCACTGATTTCTGCAGTGCATTGCAGAGAAGAAACAAGGGCCTTGAATTGCTGAGCAGGCAGAACTGGGAGAGGGGACAGAATGGGAGGCACCCTAAAAGTTTATGAAGTAAGAGTTTAAAGAGGGAATTTTCTGGCTCAGACCCATGCAGGCACTTCTGAAATATCTTAGCAGACTGGCTGTGCAAAAGCAGACAAAGCAAAAGGCCTTGTAAGTATTTCTGCTTCCCATCTTCTGAGGAGGGAGTATGGAGTTACGTGATGAGTTCTGACTCTGAAATAGTCCTAAAACTCCTCCTCTGGAGGACAATCCAGACCAGAGCTCTGCAGCCTTCCTTTCTGCACCGGGACTCCTCCAAACTGGCCCTGCGTACCCTGAGACCTGGGGAGGAGAACACGGATCTGCAGCCTGCTCTGGATCTCTTGCTCTTTTTCCTTCTGGTGTGGAGTAACTTTGCCGCTGCCTGAGCTGCTGCTACATCCTGGCTTTCTGCTCCTGCGTGGGAAAAGCTTGCATGGCACCTGCTCCATCTCCAGGCCACTCGAGTGGGGATGGCTTGCTGCCTTCCCGTGCCCCTCCACAGGGCTCCCTTCTTGCATGTGTCCTGGTCCCTCTCCGGTGCTGACCCCATGGCTTGCAGTCCATCCAAGCCAGGCCTAGTGACAGCACCTGGACTGAAGCAGTGAGGAATGTGCACATGCTCAGAGAGGTGGAAGTCCTCCTGAGGCTGAGTAACACAGGATTAGGGGTGGGATATAGCTATAGGCATGTTCCTCCTGGGTTCCCTGACCATCGGCGCAGGGGAGGTGCAGGGCTGCTTCTCTTCCTCCGTGTGGATGTCCTTGACCTGAGGTCTGCATCACCCAGACCCTGGCTCTGTATCCCCCTGCTCTTTTTGTCCAGCCATTCTTATGATTTCATTGTAAATAAGATTTTGTATTTTCTCTGAACATTGCTAATAAATTGTTGCAAAACTGTTATTGCTGCTGTGAGGTCTCTTTACTGATGTACGGCTGAAGGAAGGTCTGGTTGCAGAGCTGGTGCTGCCTCCCCTTAAAACAGAAAACATAAACAAGAATGTGGCATGGCTCAAAGTTTTAATGGAGAACAGGCTGTCCCTTCGCTGGTTATGACTAAGGAACATCCTACACAAGTAATAAAATGCACATGGCTCCAGCACAGGCATCATGCATGGGAAATATTTGAGAACTGAGAGCCAAAGGGCAATTTGAATGAGGATCCTGTCTTCTCTTAGACTTGGTTTAAGCAGCCACAGGGTTAAAAAACAAGTAAGTGGGGGTAAGTGAGTGTTGTAAGCAAGGCACCTCCTCAGAGGGCATTTTCTGTAGCTCTGGAGAGCAGCCTGACGTACTAAGCTTTCTCTAGAGTCAATGGGAGAAAGAAATGTCTCCAGAGAGCGTTTCACCTGACCCAAATTAATGCCTACACTGGGAGGTGAAAACTCGTATCCAGTGATTAGTCCAGGCTGTCAGAGCTCTCAGAGGAGAGAAATCCCCGCTGCAGCATCTTTTTGCAGCAGATCTCTGCTCTTTGGAAGGAGCTGTGCCCAAAAAGCAGGTGTGAGATTTGTTTCCTAAGAAGTGTGGCTAAACAGCGTGGTACAGCCGGTATTGGGCTTTCCTGCCCACAGCTGCATTTTCTGCAGCAAGAAAATATTTTGCCCCGCGTTTTGCTGGGTAATGCTCTGTGTGGGACAGCATTTGTGGAAAAATAACTGAAGGGAAGCATTTCCATGAGAACAATGAGGTGGCCATGGGTGCTCATATAAGGCATCATTAACTGTTCCTGTAATTACCACAAAGGGGATAAAAGGCTGATGATTCAGTCAAATTTCAACACTTGGCTCTTGAGGAACAGGGCGGAAATTCATTTGGCTTAGTCAAAGTGGGACCACTCAGAGGTAGGATGCAGGGATGTGGGACAAGGGAGGAGATGGGAAGATTCATCGGGGTGTGAAGGACGCTGGAAGGAGGAAGGGATCGCTCTGTTCCCCCTGCCTATAGCAAACAGGACACGAATTTGGGGGCCCTAAATACAGCCAGAGAGAGTCAGACAAGACCTCAAAAAACCTGAATTCCACTGCCTGGAAAAGGGGGAAACTTTGTCTACTTTCGCACTTCTTTCTGCCTTCCTTCCCTTCCGTGCCTGAGGTATTCTGAGGAAGGATGGACGCTTGAGGCCACCTCTGCACCGGCCTTGCCACGGTGTGGGGGATCCCTGCTGAGCCCTGCCTGCTTCTCCCTGCTGAGCCCTGCCTGCTTCTCCCTGCTGATCCCTGCCTGCTTCTCCCAACTGATCCCTGCCTGCTTCTCCCTGCTGAGCCCTGCCTGCTTCTCCCAACTGATCCCTGCCTGCTTCTCCCTGCTGAGCCCTGCCTGCTTCTTCCAACTGAGCCCTGCCTGCTTCTTCCAACTGAGCCCTGCCTGCTTCTCCCAACTGAGCTCTGCCTGCTTCTCCCAACTGAGCCCTGCCTGCTTCTCCCTGCTGATCCCTGCCTGCTTCTCCCAACTGATCCCTGCCTGCTTCTCCCAACTGATCCCTGCCTGCTTCTCCCAACTGAGCCCTGCCTGCTTCTCCCACCTGAGCCCTGCCTGCTTCTTCCATGGCAAGAACAAAACGCAAGAAGGGCCCCGATTCGGGCAGGAGCCGCTCACCTGCATGACTGAGCTCCTGGCGCCCTCTGCTCTTCACGCTGGGATAAAAAACCGGCATAAAATTAAATCCACGTTCCCTGTGTCAACTTGACCCGAAAACGTTCCCCACGCCAATTCTTTCCTTTAACCACAAGCTTTCATTTTCTTCTGCTGTAAAACCTCCGGCCAGCGGTCTGCCTGTGGGGGCCTGGGCAATCACAGGGCAATCTCATGCTGAAATGCAATTTAAATAACATTTGTATGTTATTTATCTATACATGTCTAAATAACATTTTTATAAAAGTTTGTAAAAGCTTTTATAAGTAGGGAAAGTGCTGGCTGAGGTTGGGTTGCCCAGATTCAGGTGGGTTTTGACATCTACAGTGTGAAAGCTGAGATAAAATTTCTGTCTTTATTTCACACATCTGTGGACATCTTGGGGAAGGTGTTTCCTCCAGGGTGAGGTGCCCTGGGCAGGGGCGACCCCAAGATCCTCCCCAAGGCCTGAGCCCCCACACTAGGCTGCAGTGTCACCATGGCAATGCTGGGGCAAAGGTGGCAGGGCCAAAGGTGACACCTGGGTGGTTGGAGCCGTCCCTCTTCAGCCTGTCCTAGTGTGCGGGGGCCCAGGCAGCTTGTTCTTACACAAAATCATAGAATAGAACCATGGAGTGGTTTGGATTGGAAAGGACCTTAAAGCCCATCCAGTGCCACCCCCCTGCCATGGGCAGGGCCACCTTCCACTAGCCCAGGTTGCCCAAAGCCCCGTCCAACCTGGCCTTGAACCCTTCCAGGGAGGGGGCAGCCACAGCTTCTCTGGGCAACCTGTGCCAGGGCCTCACCCCCCTCACAGGGAAGAATTTCTGCCTTAGATCTAACCTACATCTCCCCTCTTTCAGTTTAAAACTGTCACCACTCGTCCTATCCCTACACTCAGGATAACGAGTCCCTCCCCCCTTTCCTGTAGCCCCTTTCAGCCCTGGGAGGCCACTCTAAGGTCTCCCCGGAGCCTTCTCTTCTCCAGCTGAACCCCCCAACTCTCTCAGCCTGTCCTCACAGGGGGGTGCTCCAGCCCCCCCAAGCATCTTCGTGGCCTCCTCTGGCCCCGCTTGAGCTGGGGGACCCCCTCTGGGGGCCCAGAGCTGGACCCAGCACTGCAGGGGGGTCTCCCCAGAGCGGAGCAGAGGGGGAGAATCCCCCCCCTCGCCCTGCTGCCCACACTGCTCTGGGTGCAGCCCAGCACACAGGTGGCTTTCTGGGCTGTGAGCACACGTTGCTGGCTCACAGGCAGTTTTGCACCCACCAACCCCCCCAAGTCCTTCTCCTTGGGGCTGCTCTCCATCCCCTCCTCGCCCAGCCTGGATTTGTGCTGGGGGTTGCCCCGACCCACATGCAGTTCCTTGCCCTTGGCCTTGCTGAACTTCATGAGGTTTGCCCGTCCCCCCTCTCCAGCCTGTCCAGGTCCCTCAGGATGGATCCCTCCCCTCCAGCGTGTCACCACACCACACAGCTCGGTGTCACTGGTGAACAGAGGGTGCACTAGGTCCCACTGTCCATGTCCCCAACAAAGATGTTAAACAGCACCAGTCCCAACCCCGACCCCTGAGGAACACACTCGTCACCGCTCTGCACTTGGACATGGAGCCGTTGACCACAACTCTTTGAGTGTGACCGTCCAGCCAATTCCTGATCCACCAAGTGCTCCATCCGTCAAATCCACGTCTCTCCAATTTAGAGACAAGGATGTCGTGTGAGGCAGTGTAAAGGCTTTGCACAAGCCCAGGCAGATGATGTCAGTTGCTCTTCCCTTATCCACCAGCGCTGTAACCCCGTCATAGAAGGTCACCAAATTTGTCAGGGATGATTTGCCCTTAGTGAAGCCATGTTGGCTGTCACCAGTCACCCCCTTATTTTCCATGTGCCCCAGCACAGTTTCCAGGAGGATTCACTCCATGATCTTGCCAGGCACAGAGGTGAGACTGAGTGGCCTGTAGTTCCCTGGCTCTTCCTTTTTTCCCTTTTTAAAAATGTGGGTTATGTTTCCCCTTTTCCCAGTCAGCAGGAACTTCACCAGACTGCCAGAGCTTCTCAAGCATGATGGACAGTGGCTGAGCCACTTCACCTGCCAGTTCCCTCAGGACCCGCGGGTGCATCTCATCAGGTCCCACGGACTTGTGCATCCACCTCTAAGAATTCTTTCCACTCAAAGGGATCAGTGGCCAAGAAGGCCAATGGTATCCTGGCTTGCATCAGCAATGGCGTGGCCAGCAGGGACAGGGAAGGGATCTGACCCCTGTGCTCGGCACTGGTGAGGCCGCCCCTCGATGAGTGGGTTCAGTTTTGGGCCCCTCACCCCAAAAAGGCCCTTGAATGACTCGAGCGTGTCCAGAGAAGGGCAACGGAGCTGGTGCAGGGTCTGGAGCACAGGTCTGATGGGGAGCGGCTGAGGGAACTGGGGGGGTTTAGTGTGGAGAAGAGGAGGCTGAGGGGAGACCTCCTGGCCCTCTGCAGCTCCCTGAAAGGAGGGTGCAGAGAGGGGGGAGGAGTCTCTTGAGCCAAGGAGCCAGCGCCAGGCCAAGAGGGAATGGCCTCAAGCTGCGCCAGGGCAGGGTCAGACTGGCTCTTAGGAAGGATTTCTTTGCAGAAGGGGTTGTTGGGCGTTGGAATGGGCTGCCCAGGGCAGGGGGGGAGTCCCCATCCCTGGAGGGGTTGAAGAGTCGGGTTGAGCCAGCGCTGAGGGATCTGGTGGAGTTGGGAACGGTCAGGGGGAGGTTCATGGTGGGGCTGGGGGAGCTTCAAGGGCTTTTCCAACCGAGATGATTCTGGGATTCAGTGACCCGCAAAGGTTGGGGTAGGAGGGGCTGGGGCTGTGCTGCTCTGTTGGCAGCGGGAGGGTGGCGTTGTCCCTTGTCCCCATCCCTGTCCCTGTCACCCCCCAGGCCGCCGCCCCCCCCCGCCCCGATGCAGGCAGGCGCACGCGCAATCCCCCCCCCCCGGAACCTTTGTTCCCCGGAACGCTTCTGCTCCCGCCTGGGCCCCGCCCGGCGCGCGCGGGCTGAGGGTAAAATGGCGGCGCCCACGAGTGAGGGGTCTCCCGCCTTGGAGCCTGGCGCTGCTCCCTACGGCAACTTCCCTAATTATTCCCGCTTCCACCCGCCCGAGGGCCGCGTCAGCCTCCTGCCTGGCGGGCTCTTGCGGAGTTTGTTCCCCGCGGCGGCCCGCCCGCTGCTGGGGCTCGATGTGGGGTGCAACTCGGGGGTAAGAGGGCGCCTCGGCGGGCAGCGGGAGGTGGGGGGCCGCGGAGCAGCGGGCTGGAGGGCTCCTGGGGTGGGGGAGACCCTGGGAGGGGGTTTGGGCTGTGGGGAGGACTGGAAATACTTGGGGAGAAGCAGTGGTCGGGAGTACTGGGGGCTGTGAGATTGAGGGGAGCTACTGGTCTGGGGTTTTGGGGGGCTCTGAGAAGGTCTGGGGGGAGGCTGCGAGGAAGAATGAGGGGAAGCACTTTGTTTCACACTGGTCTGTGGTATTGGGGCCCAGTGGGGTAGACTGGGGAGGCGCTTGTCTGGAGTATTGGGGAACAGTCCAGTGTATGGAAAAGACTGAGGATAAGGCACTGATCTAGGGTGGTGGGGCAGGCTGAAGACTGGGGGAGGTGAGGGCCTGGGAGGGGGGCAGTGGGGCAAACTGGGAAGACTGGGAAAGGCAGTGACCTGAGGTAGTGAGGTGAATGGAGGAGGCTGGGGGAGGTAGGAGCTTGGGGTGTTGGGAGGCAGATGGGAAAGGTGGGGAGGCACTGGTGGGGAGTGTTGGGGGCACTGGGATAGAGTGGGAAGGCTGGGGCAGTCCTGTGGTGTTGGAGGGAAGGTTGGGGGAGGCGCTCCCATGGGATGTTGGGGAAGAATGGGTCAGCCTGAGAAGATGAGGTGGGGGCAGTGGCCTGGAGCTCCAGGAAACAGTGGGGAAGGCTGGGGGGAGCGCTGACCTGGGGGGCTGGGGAGGAATGGAACAGCCTGGAATGGCCAGGACTGGGGTGGCAGCATGTGGCAGGGATGAGCCTGTGGGAAAGCAGG